>NC_048301.1:4773182-4797108 GCF_013100865.1 Trachemys scripta elegans | reverse complement strand
ATCCAACTACAGAAACAGTTTCTCCTCCCTTGGTGTTCACACCTCAACTGCTAGCAGAGCACCTCACCCTCCCTGATTGAACTAACCTCGTTATCTCCACACTGATTTATACCTGCCTCTGGAGATTTCCATTACTTGCATCTGAAAAAATGAGGTTCTTACCCACGAAAGCTTATGCTCCCAATACTTCTGTTAGTCTTAAAGGTGCCACAGGACCCTCTGTTGCTTTTTACTCATGTGAGTAATCCTTTGACTTCGGTGAGAATGCGCCCATGAGTAGATCCAGCTCAATATGAGTAAAGGCTGCAGAATCTGGCCCTAAATTGCTGTTGACATGGATAATATCCAACCTGTTTTAATATGCCCCAACAAGAAGAACCGGTGCTGGGACCTTTTGCTTTCCCCCTCGGCTGTACCAGTTCCATTTTCACTCAGCACTAAAGAGCTACATTGTTACTTGGATGAAAATTATTTTCTTCACCTGCCAAAACGTCTCTGGCAAGCAGGAATGTCCTTCGCCTCTTTGCAATTACACCAAACGAGCTGCACTTTTTATTTTTTAATCTCACATGCTCACGTTTATTCATTATACTGCAGGAGCCACAAGTCTTTATTTTGCTGTCATGGCACATGAGAATAATCAATCTCTGTGCAGCAAAGTGCTGTAGGAAGAAATATGGCCCTCCCGTAAATCCCAGAATGCAACATGCCAGCAGACAACAGGTTTCACCCATAAAAATGTTCCACTTTATTCTACATCTTCATATTCTAGGGCTGGTTTCTCTGGCCGCATTCCATTCCTTTTGTGCTGCTCCTGCCACGCAAAGGGAGCAGAAAGGTTCCACATTTTCCCCAGCTGGGTAGGGCCCTGGCATCGAGTAGTCCGCATGGGTGCAGAACTGGCAGAGCTGACAGCCTGTGGACAGGGGATGGTTACTGTGTGTGTATGAAGGGGGCGTGGCCAAAAGATAGCATGCCCCGCCTTTCCAAGCTGGTGTGTGCTTCCTTGGGAACCACACAGCCTGGGGCTGCTCTAACTTGTGCCAGGGCTGAAGTAGGTTGGCCCAAAAAATCAGGGAGCTGTACGTGGCTCCCCTCTGCCTCTCTTGTGCCAAGCAGATCTCAGCACATGAGAGGGCCTGGTCCTTAGTTTTCAGGGTTGCCTCAGCTCCAGAAGAACATGCCCTTTTGTTTCAAATGTGTGAGGAAATGGCACAGCGTGATAGCAAAAGGGGTGAGGAGGCCTCTGATGGTGAAAATATTTTGAATGAGATAATCACCTCCAGAATATATGTAGACAAGCGGGAATTGCTTTTTTATTTTTTTTCCCCTAGAGATTCTAGTAACAACAACAACAGTTCTAATTGCTGTCCTTGGACTGGTGTTTTGGAGCAGATCCCTTGTTTATCTTACTCTTGAAGAACTCCCTTCAAAGTCAGTGTGGATATTGCAGGGGTTAGGTGAGCAAGATTTCCTCCTTACACGCCCAGCGTTTTGTAAAGGTTCATTTTCATCTTGCCAGGCTTTGGGATCCCTCTTAAATCATAGAATGTCAGGGTTGGAAAGGACCTCAGGAGATCATCTAGTCCAACCCCCTGCTCAAAGCAGGACTAATCCCCAGACAGATTTTTGTCCCAGATCCCTAAATGGCCCCCCTCAAGGATTGAACTCACAACCTTAGGTTTAGTAGGCCAATGCTCAAACCACTGAGCTATCCCTCCCCCTTGTATCAACTAAATGGCAGACCCACGTGTCCCTGAGGTCAGGATGGTATTCCTGCTTGTAGGTGTCGTGGAAGGTGCTGTGGAGAAGCAAACCAGTGGGGCACGCTTATCTGAACCTGCGAACGGTATGGGGCCACACTATGCGTCTGTGGTGTCGGTGCATATTGCAGAAAGGTCATTAGGGGGTCCGTTCTGTTCCACCACCTGCATAAGGCTGACACACAATAGCAACCTTTCCACTGGTAGAGTCACAGACTTTAAAGCTATCATGATCACCTCATCTGACTTCCTGCACATTACAGGCCACAAAACCTCGCCCACCCATTCCTTTAATAGACCCCTAACCTCTGGCTGAATTACTGAAATCCTCAGGTCACGATTTTAAGACTTCTAGTTACAGAGGATCCACCATTTACACTAGTTTAAACCTGCAAGTGACCCATGTCCCAGACTGCAGAGGAGACAAAAACCCTCCAGGCTTTCTGCCAATCTGATTGGGGGGAAATTCCTTCCTGACCCCAAAGATGACGATCAGTTAGACCCTGCGCATTTGTGTGAGACCCACCAGCCAGACACCAGGAAAGAATTCTCTGTAAAAACTCCGAGCCCTCCCCATCTAGTGTCCCATCACCGGCCATTGGAGATATTTGCTACTTGCAGTTTCGTATCGGCTATATACCATTGTAGGCAGTGTCATCATTACACCCCCTCCATAAACTTATCAAGCTCAGTCTTAAAGCCAGTTAGGATTTTTGCCCCCATTGCTCCCCTTGGGAGGCTGTTCCAGAACTTCACTCCTCTGACGGTCAGAAATCTTCATCTAATTTGAAGTCTAAACTTGTTGATGGCCAGTTTTATATGTTCTTGTGTCCACATTGGCACTTAACTTAACTCCTCTCCCTCCTTGTTATTTATCACTCTGATGTATTTATAGAGAGTAATCATATCTCCCCTCAGCCTTCTTTTGGTTAGGTTAAACAAGCCAAGCTCTTTGAGTCTCCTCTCATAAGGTAGGTTTTCCATTCCTCGGATCATCCTAATAGCCCTCTCTGCAACTGTTCTTGTCTGGATTCATCTTTTTTAAACTTGGGAGACCAGAACTGCACACAGTATTCCAGATGAGGTCTCACCAGTGTCTTGTATAATGTCAATAACACTTCCCTGTCTCTACTGGAAATACCTCGCTCAATTCATCCTAGGACTGTGTTAGCCTTTTTTCACAGACACATCACATTGGTGGCTCATAGTCATCCTGTGATCAACCAGTACACTCACCTCTTTCTTCTCCTTTGTTGCTTCGAACTGATAAGTGCAGGGACTTCCCCTTCCTAGTGCCTGAGGATGCACTCTCCCACCCTAAGGCAGCAGGGGAGTATGTGGGTCAGGGCTTCCCTGAGCCGCCTACAGACCTGGTCAGATGTGCCTCGGAGAGCATGTTCCCCCATGTAAAGGGATTGAGCGATGTGTGTGTGTGTGTGTGTGTGTGTGTGTGTGTGTGTGTTCCTTCTGTGTGCTGGGGAGTTGGGATGAGGACTGATGCCACCTGAGGCACAGACACTGCCTTCCCAACCTCCCCACTGGTGTGGGGCAGTGGGGTTCATTATAACACAAGCACGTTCTGTACATAACAATGCAAGGAGACGCGTTCAACTGAGAACCCATTGTAGATGGCAAACACACACAGGTGAGCCTTTTGTGGTTGTGGTTTTCATTTGTTCTCTTAAATGCCCACATGATAAATGGTGAAAGTCATCACCTCATCAAGTGCAAGTAACAGCCCTTTGTAACCTCTTAACTTCTAATACAATAAATATTAGCCTGTTTAAAGGGAGAGGGAGAGGGAGCCCAGGTTTTCTGAGGGACAGCACTTAAGATATGTTCTTAAATTCAGGCATCACAGATGGACCCGAGCCAGTGAGAAAAAGGTAGCATTTTGGTATGCATGGTGTGCTTTCAATGTATGGTGACATCCGTTCAGTAACTGCAACTCGATTTTGTTCTCCAAGGCCGGCTCTCTCTTAATCATAGAAGGTTAAAAAACCACACACGCACACAAACTCCACAACTCACTTGCATCATTATTGAGATTTTTTTTCTTGTGAGTTATTGATTGTCTGTGCTGAAAATTGTCAGTACAGGGAATTGTGCAACACAGCTGAGAATTTTTTGTTGAACAGCGTGGATTATAGTTTACTCACCCTAGGGCACTAACAGAAGAAACGTCTATACATCCTCCAAGGTTGTGCCTACATATTTAAGGCAAATATTAGGGGTGGGAAAACCAGCTGGAATAGAATAAAACACAAGTTGCTAATCCTGCCTGGGATGAGGCCCTTCTGGGGTCACTCCTGTTCTGCCACTGACGAATTCTGCAATGATCCCATCAAGTTAGAGAGCAAACTTTTGCAGTTCAGAGAAGAGATGTCTGTCTTAGCTGTGAATGGGGTTTCTCTAATAAGTAAGATTCTTCTGTAACATCTGCTCTTTAAAGTTACTGCATGTGTCAACGTGTTTTTGCCAGGTTCTATCTTAGCGTTGTCCTTACCCACTTATTTTTGGTATTTTCTCATCCTTTCTTGATTAGCTTTACAGCATCCTCTTTTTCTAAGCTAGCAGTTTTCTTACTAGCCAAGTGCCTGCCCCCTCTCACCAGGTAATAAATGTGCCAGGTCAGGACATCTGCAGTGGTTGATCTCGAGACCTCCGGGTTTAAAAGCATGAACCTCCCCTGTTTGAGCTAAAGCAGTAGCTTAGAATCATTAGTAGATTCAGATACCTTGTTATATGGTCCAGCCACCCGAGGAGACAAAGGCCCTCCCTGTCTTAATTTGGATTACATCAACATCTTTAGATTTAGTACTCTGACACTTACACCTGGAATGCTCAAAAGGGTCTCAAGGACATCACCTGTGTTGGTGCACATGCACACCGACACACAAATCCATCCTCTCTTTTGGTCCCTCTTTATCAACGTATCAAGAAAGCAAAACACCGTCTGGTTAGAAATGGATCTAGTTCATCAAAGAAATACCATATGCAGAAAAGAAAATAGTCTATTCAGTAAGGAAACTGATTTCTATTTACATAGGGGTTGCTGCAAACTACGTGTAAAATAGCATTTCAAAAATGACCAGCAATCCCTTGACTTTGTCATTTTAAATGAACTCACTTGCTATACTTCTCCAGTCTATACTGGCTGTGCGATGGGGTATACCTGGCCCTTCAAGAGTCCCTTCTGGAGGGGACGTCCCTCACTCCAGGAAAGGAGCAGTGAAGGTGGGTCTTCCAGACCTGCCTAGAGGGGCTTCACAGACGCAGCCAATCAGAGCGCAGCAGGATCAGACAAAAGGGGCTGCAGGGGCCGAGAGGTCAGTTCCTGGCTGGGACCAGAGGAGCAAGGAAGGGTCCCAGGAGCTTGACAAAGAGCCAGAAGATGGGTTCTGGGGGCATTTTCCTTTCATTGATGAGGAAGAGGATCTGAGAACGTCCGCCTAGAGGGCAGGGTGAAGAGAGAGGCTGTGTGGCAAAAGGCCCAGGGATAGCAGCAGTGAACTGGAGCTAGGGCTGTGTTGCTGCTGTTTATAGAGTCACTGGGTTGGGACTTGGAGTGGTGGGTGGGCCCGGGTTCTCCCTCTGGCCACTGAAAAAGTAACCTAAGCCCTGGAAAGAGGACAAGGCTCGTTTAGAAGCCCGAGTGTTAAAGGGCCCAGAGATGGGGCTGAAGACCCTGGTGAGGGCAGATAGCTTGGGCTTTTGCTACCCGGGAAGGGGTTCGTCCATTTATGACTGTGTGACTTGGCCAGAGGGCTGAGACTCTGAAGACCTGCCTAGTCAGGGCAGCAACCTACAGGGGATGCCAGGAGCGTGGAATAAAGATTGCTGTACCACACCCAGCTGATAGCAGGCATTTAGGAGGTGAGTGTCCCGTCACAGGCTGCTTTTCCCAGAAAAAGCTGTCCCGATCCTGGTGAAAATGGGGTTTATTGCAAGGTGTTATATAATCAGATGGCAAAAATGTAACCCAGGTGTTTGCAGGTGTATTGTGCGTACAGCTAGACTGTGTTAGAGTCACGCTATTCTTGTTATCCTGACGCACACTTTCCCCATGCCTGCTCATTTGTTTCCTCCACCTATTATGTGTTGTCTTTTAGACTATATGTTTCTCAGGGGAAGGACTGTCAGTTACTAGCAAATCTCTTTCAGAAGTGTTAAAAATCTTGTTGGGCACAATTACAGGATGGGAGAGAGTAACCTGGAAAGCACTGACACTGAAAAGGACTGAGGGGTCGTGGCAGATAACCAGTTGAACAAGCTGTAGTTCAGAGGACTAATACCATTCTTTAATGTAGAAGCAGGGGAATACTGTGTAGATGTAGGGAGGTGTCCACAATTCAAAAATATGTTGCAAAATTGGAAAGAGTTCAGAAAAGAGATACAAGAGTGATTCATAGAATTTAAGGCCAGGAGAGGACCATTACATCCTCTAGCCTTATCCCTTGTATATCACAGACCTTTAAATTTCACCCAATTACTCCTGCATTGAGTCTAATAACTTGTGTTTGGCTAACGCGTATCTTTCAGGCTGGCATCCAGTCTTGACTTGAAGACATGAAGAGATGACAAATCCACCACTTCCTTTGGTACTTTCTTCCAGTTGTTAATCGCCATCGCTGTTAGAAATGTGTGCCTCATTTCTAATTAGAATTTGTCAGGTTTCACCTCCCAGCCATTGGCTCTCGTTACGCATTTCTCCACTAGATGGAAGAGCTCTGTAGTACCCCTTGAAGGCATTACACTGTAGTCAAGTCACTTTTCACTCTTCATTTTGATAAGCTGAAAAGATCGACTCTTTAAAACTCACTGTAAGACATTTTTCATTTTCATCACACTAGGAGCTCATGTTGAGTTGCTTGCCCACTATGAACCCAAAATCCTTTCCCAGAGTCACAGCTTTCCAGAAGACAGTCCCCCATGCTGTAGGTGTGACCTGCAGTCCTTGTCCTTACATATATAACTTTGCATTTGGCTGTATTAAAACATGTTTTGTTTGAATGGGCCCTGCTTATCCAGTGATCACTCTGTATGACTGTCCTATCCTCATCATTAACTCCACCAGTGTTTGTCATTCACATTTTTTGTCAGCAGTGATATTGTATTAACTTCCAGATCATTGAGGAAGGTGTTTGTGTCAGACCTAGTACTGATCCCTGCAGAACCTCACTGATCGCTACTTTTGACATCTGTCAGTTAGCCAGTTCTTAATCTGTTTAATGTGTGCTCTGTTGATATTGGATTGCGCTATATTTTAATCAGAATGTCGTGTGACACTAACTCAAACACCTTACAAAATCTATTATATCTGAGTTCTGAAAAACCCATCTCACAGTGAGAGATTTAAGAAACTGAATCTATTTAGTTTATCCTAGAGAAGGCCAACACCTGACTCCAAACACCTACACGGGGAAGAGATTTTTAATAGTAGATCGCTCTTTAACTTGGCAGAAAAAGGAAAAAATGAATTCCAGTGGTTGGAAGCTGAAGCTAGACAAGCTGAGACTAGAGAGAAAGCACACATTTCAAATAGGTTGATTAACCATTGGAACAACTTAGGAATGTGGTGGATTCTCCATCAGCTGAAGCCTCTAAATCAAGACTAGTTATCTTTCTAAAAGATATTCTATAGTTCAAACAGAAATTATGGTATTCATGCAGGAATTACTGGGTAAGGTTCTCTGACCTGTGCTATGCATGACATCAGACTGGATGATCACAGTATTTAGGGACACCATTCCTTACCCATCCTGGCTAATAGCCATTAATGGACTTAACCTCCATGAATTTATCCAGTTCTCTTTTAAACTGTTATAGTCCTAGCCTTCACAACCTCCTCAGGCAAGGAGTTCCACAGGTTGTCTGTGTGCTGTGTGAAGAAGAACTTCCTTTTATTTGAAACACTGTGTGATTTAGTTATTAACCAATCAGTATGCTTTTACTATGTTATTAACCAATTGTAGAATACGTGGTCAATCGTTTTTCTGTGAGAAATTTTTTATATATATATATAAGACCCCCAGTAGTGTGAAAAAAGGGCCTATTTGCAAACGTGCAAATAAGAACAGGATTATTGTAGGAATCTGATTTCTAGGCCACTTCTATGAATGGCCATCATGTTTTCTTTCAGCATACGTGTACCACATTGAAAAGAATCACTTTGCAGGTAAATATTACTACCCTGGACAATTCTAATTGGTTAGAGATTAAACAGAAGTGGTTGATTCTAGCTCGTGCATTACATAAATTACTAGTGCATGGATTGTAACATTTCGTTACACAGTACATGCTATTGTGAATCATTTGCCACTCCAGTCCTGAACTTTATTTTTGTGCCAGTGCTTGAAGGACAATAGTGGAACCTGGACATTTGTTTAAAATCCACAGTAGCTTATCTACAATTGGTGCTATTTCATACTTGGATGCTTGTTTGTGAGATTATTTATAGTGGCCTTTCAGATCCGGTTTCATTTACTTGGCGTTAAATGAATGTGTGACAAAGTTCCTCCTCTATCTTGGTGGGTTCTGCGCTTATTGGCGGATTTTCTTGCCTCAGAGATTTACCATGTGGGTTGGGGAACAGCCCAGAGACCTTCCCCTCTGGAAAAACCCACAGTCCAGGTCAATTGGGAGGTTTGGGGGGAATCCGGCCCACCCTCTACTCCGGGTTCCAGCCCGAGGCCCTGTGGACTGCAGCTGTCTATAGTGCCTCCTGTAACAGCTGCATGACAGCTACAACTCCCTGGGCTACTTCCCCATGGCCTCCTCCAACCACCTTCCTTATTCTCACCACAGGACCTTCCCCCTGGTGTCTGATAACGCTTGTGCTCCTCAGTCCTCCAGCAGCACACCCTCTCCCTCTCAGCTCCTTGCGCCGCTTGCTCCCAGCTCCTCACACTCATATCACAAACTGAAGTGAGCTCCTTTTAAAACCCAGGTGCCCTGATTAGCCTGCCTTAATTGATTCTAGCAGCTTCTTCTTAATTGGCTCCAGGTGTCCTAATTAGCCTGCCTGCCTTAACTGGTTCTAGCAGGTTCCTGATTACTCTAGTGCAGCCCCTGCTCTGGTCACTCAGGGAACAGAAAACTACTCATCCAGTGACCAGTATATTTGCCCTCTACCAGACTCCTGTACCCCACTGGTCTGGGTCTGTCACATATGTAACAGTCACGTTTCCAATTGTGTGCAGTTGATTTAATGCATTTTATTCACGCCATGCAGTAGTTTAAATAAATACATTCAAAAAATGGGTACAGAGTTTATGGATAAGACCCTCAGCTGGTGTTACATCAGCAAAGCTTCGTTGACGTCAGTAGAGCTACACCAACTTAGGCTAGCTGGAGATCTAGTTCTTTATCTCCTGTGAGAATAAAAAAAAATAGACCATGATTCACAGGTGACGAGTTTCTTTTTAGACATGTTAAGGCCAGGAGGGACCCGGGTGATCATCTGGCCACCTGCATCAAATCCTGTTCTCCCACAGACTAGCAAGGAGTCCTGTGGGTATTGTGTTGCACTAAAATCTGGAGTTCTTCGTTCACAAATTAACCTTGGTTGGCCACTGGGTTTTGTCACGCCCAGCCACCTGGGATCTCAGTGCAGGACATACCACGCACCTCTCACAGGCTGGCGTAAGTCAGTATTGGAAACAGTGATGTTACCCTGCACGACCTAATGCAGCCCCGCGCTCCCTCGGGGCAGGGACTTTTCTGCGTTGCCCCTTATTCTAGACGAAGCCTTGCAGAGATTTCCCCAGTGATGGGAACCTCAGGAAAGGTCCCTGCTGCTGAATCAGGCCCTGCATGAAGCATGTGGCAGAAGCGGGCAGGGTCACAAGGAATATGCCCTGTTACGTAGAAATGTGCTATATGGGCAACTACCAGTAACACCGAGAGGAAACCAGAAGACGTGCATTTGAATTTCAACCGCTTCTTTCACACACACGATGTTTCTCTGAATTTCACTCTTTAACACTTCCTTTTGCAAAAGGGCATTTTTTATTATGTGGTTCCACTGAAAACTGCATGTAAAGTCAGGTTAATAAAGAAACATTAACTCTTTTAAATAGATCCGTTCCGTAGCTACTGGAATGAAAAGAACATGAGTTAACTGAAGAAGGTGGGCTAGCTCCCCATTTTAAGGGGGTGTTTTGGTTAAACTCCCTCTGGTGGCGAATAGTGACACCATGGTGGATATAACTATGAAATATCTTTAAAAGCTTAATACGATGTCAGGAAAAGTTATTTCCAAGGATTCTGAGGCTTGAGGGGAGAGTGTAGTTTTGCTAGAAGAGCTACAAGATCTTTACTTTTCATGAAGGATTTGAATAATCCTCGGGAGATGACCTTTCTGATGAAGGGTAATTTAAAAGAGGATGACTTCCCTCTTATTATACTGTACCTTGAGGTTTCTATTGAAGCAGATGACATTTCTAAAGAACCTTAAATAGAAATATGAAAGTGTGGAGCAAAGAAGTACTTGAATAATAGAAAAATGTGTGCAATTGGATGACCTAGATAAGGCAAGTTAAATATATTGACACTGCTTCCTTCGGATTGAAGGGCCAGACAATGACCGGAAAAATAATTTAGTGAAACGATTGATTCAGTGTCAGTATTGATGGCGGCAGCATCAAAGCCTTTCAGTTGTTGCAGAGTATTTGAAATGGATTTGTTTCTTCACTGAACCAAACGTTCAGGAACTGAGTGATAGAAGGAATCTTGACCTGCACAGCTTTGTCCTGTAAAATAGACGCCTTAGGCCAATTCATTAATTCTTGCACTGTGTGTATGTGAGGTGTGTGCCATAATTTAAATAAGTCTCATTTCTGAATGCCTACATTGTGAACGGATGCGCCTGGGAAGGACTGTCATTCAGAGCTTTCCTTACATCTGGGGTTCGTGCTGTGTAACACTTTAGGGTCCAATCCTGCAAACCCTTAAGCCCGTGAGTAATTTTACTCGTGTATCGTCCCAGAAGTTACTCTCGCGTTTGCAGCATGGAAACCTTTCTTTAAAAACAAAGCGTGGCTCTATAAAAGATTGGCTGTAGAGTACATGCCAAGCTCAGCCCGAGGAAATAAATGAATTCCACTGAATTCACAGGAGAACATTCCTTTTCAAGACATATATTAACCTCCACAGACTTAGTAAAAAGTCTGTTATAGAACAGATTCTGAACTGTTGCGCGCTGACTGGGCTCAGTTTTTCATGTCTGAACAAACATAACACCCCTTAAATTACAATGTGAATCCTACTAAAAGATGGCAGACAGAAACTAGCAAAGCTGTTTTTTATCATCACTCTGCACTAGATTCTGGCGTGCGTGCTCCACAGGGTAAGATACTGCTCAGTGCAGGTCAGGATGGAGAAACTATCCCCGTACTTGTTTCCATTTTTTTTACACTTTCATTATTAAAAATGCTTTTACTTATGCATGTGTCAAGCCTTGTTGTTCTACTTGCAAAAGGTATAAACCAGACCCAAACCTTTCAGTGTTTTTAATTAGTGTGGCAATTATTGTCATTCGTGTTTAGGATGCTTTTGAAGACTGTTTGTTTGCAGGGCTTTCTGACATCCAGCAGTGAATTTTAGGGAAATCTAAAGCTGTTGGGTATGTTTTACGGGAGGCTTTTAACAACTGCAATAATTTTACTGCAGATTTTTGAAATGCCAAGTACGGCTCGTTAACTGAGGGCAGGGACGTAGTGGAGAGGGACACGGAGCAATCTAGTAAATAGCCCTTATACAGAAGCTGCTTGAACAATCATTCACTGCCTTTATGAAAAAGTCCTCAAGAAATCAATCAAACCAATAGAAATTGTTCACCAAATGGGGAATGGTTTCCTTTCCAAAGGAATACACTTGTCTCAAACCAAACTCTTTTTCTGCAGCTAGACAAAGGTCTGCCTCACTCAACGTTAAAGCGAAGAGCATGCCTCATCCAGCGATCTCAGGACAGTGCAGCAGAAGGGTTGGCCCATGATGTGCCTGCGTTGTGCCATTCCCCTCACTGGCAGCCATGTTGTGTGACACAAAGTACCGCCATCTCATCTCACCTTTCGTTTAAACATCTTCCAGTCCAGTGTGTTCTCTCACATAGGGTAATCTGAAACTATTAATTAAGAAATGCTGTTGAATCTCATTTTGTGGCCTCAATGATACCTTCCGGCAGGTTAATTTGGCATGCAAAATAGTATTTCCTGTTATCACTTCTACGTTGGCCACCATCCAATTTCATTGGCCGTCCCCGTGTTCTTTTGCTATGAGAGAGGGTTCATAGCCTTCTTCAGACCGTCATTCATTCTTTTATGACTATCACCTGCCTTCATAGTCATCTCCCCTCAGTCTTGTCCCTCAGCCTTTCCATGCATCTAAACAATTTCTGCATGTGTCTCTGGACTCCTGGTATCTCTGTTATATTTTGTTTTCTTGAGACTGGGTGACCAGAATGGAACATGGTATTCTAGGGGTGTGTGTATTGTTGCCTTATGTCAGGGCATGACATTGTCAGCATTGTTTTCTATCCCATTGTTTATGCAGCTTTGTTCATAATTGCTCCACACTGAGCTGATGTTGGAGCACATCTGAGCCAGAGGGGTGTGTGTGTGTGTGTGTGTGTGTGTGTGTGTGTGTGTGTGTGTATTCCAGCAACTGTATGGAACCAGTATGCTTTGCAGAATTTGATATATAATTTTGATGGATAATTTCAATGTTAATTTTTAAGCATTGTTACTTTATTTTTATCTATTGACATTTTTATAGTTGTGGGAAATTTATGGGGTGTCAGACAATAATTGACAGTAGCAGAGCTTAATTTGTGCTGGGGCAGTCTTCTGTCAGTGGCATGCAAGGTGTGACCCCACTGCACTTACCGTGTGTGCAAGGTCACGCTGTGCGGAGAAAGCCATCTTCATCCTTAGAGGTTTTTAAGGTCAGGCTTGACAAAGCCCTGGCTGGGACGATTTAGTTGGTGTTGGTCCTGCTTTCAGCAGGGGGTTGGACTAGATGGCCTTCTGAGGTCTCTTCCAACCCTAATCTTTTATGATTGCTTGAGCCCAGGTGCCTCTTTCTTTAAAGATTAAGCACTGTACAGTAGATGTTGAGATTGAAAAGTTAACAGTTTTATAACTGTTAAAACTCAAAAGGTCAGCATCGCCCGTCAAAAGGTTGAAAGTGAATATCCTTAAATCAAGCTCTAAGTTCTCAAGCAGCATTTTTCATACTTTGCTTATCTGCACATGTCAATTCTTATTGATGGAAATACTTTTTCGTTGGTTTGTGCGTATATGGAGAAACTGATGTTTACTGACATTTAACAATAAAAATCGAATCCTTCCAAGCCGAGGCATCAATTATTTGTATATGAGCTTTATTCAGTGCTTTGATGTGCATGCACGGTTTCCAGGGATTTTAGTGCAGGTTACGTGTGATCATTCAAGGACAGAGTCTGCCCAATACATTTGCTCCTGATGTGCCCATTTGAGATTGTAGGACAGGGCGAGTAGGGCTAAGAACTCCCACTTTTACTAAAATCACACTGTTTGGGAGATGTGTGCATATTTTCTGCAATTTGAAGGCACAAGTAGCTGTCTAAATTCGGTAAGTAGAGAAAGGCGTGATCAGAGGAAGCCACAGCTTGGCATGTAGGCTGCTGTTAGTCCCTCAGATGCACAGCTTGTTCATCTTTTTGATGATCTCTTCAGAGATCTGGAAAGAAAATCACTCTTCAATGAATTCAGTCTTGGATTAAAAACCATCTCCCTATGTTAATTGTATTACTAGTTTAATCAGATACCATATGCTGCCATTATAAATGGTGGCATCTAAGGTAGTGTTGACCCGTAAATTCTACTGATCCTGCTGGAAGGGATTGGAGGTTCATTTTTGTTTTTATTATTTTCATTTTGTTAACAGGAGCTCAATGTTTTTCAGTGGCATCATCCTGAAGAACCGGTGAAAGCTCAAGAATCTAGTAGTGTTTAATAGACCCGGTCAACATATTTTCATCAAAACTTTTTTTTGATAGAAAACTGGATATTTGATTACATTTTCCCAGGAAGTGTCAGCTTTCTTTAAAAAAAAAAAAAAGCATCAATCTGTTTGTGTCATAAAACCAATAATGTGAAAACTGAAATAAAAAGATTGGGTAAAAAATAGTATTTTGGGCTTTCAGTGAAAAGCCATCTTTTTCCCACCCCATTTTCAGATGCTCTGTGGTCCTTAACGTATCCTACAACTGTATGTTTATGTATTATAAATGAATTTCCTTTGGTTCAGTGATACAGCACACTCTCTTTTCGAATATGCAGAGGTATGAGTATGAGAGAGAGAGGCTCTGCACCATAGAAGTTGCCTGTCTCTCAACCAAGATGGCATCCCAAAGAGTCTACATCAGTGTTTCCCAAACTTGGGACGCCACTTGTTTAGGGAAAGCCCCTCGTGGGCCAGACTGGTTTGTTTACCTGCCGCGTCCGCAGGTCCAGTTGATCGTGGCTCCCACTGGCTGCGGTTCGCTGCTCTGGGCCAATGGGAGCCGCTGGAAGTAGCGGCCAGTACGTCCCTCGGCCCGCGCTGCTTCCAGCAGCTCCCATTGGCCTGGAGCAGCGCACCGCAGCCATGATTTCAATAATTTCCATCCCACCATCAACCTCAGCCTAGATCAATCCACACAAGCGGTCCATTTCCTGGACACTACTGTGCTAATAAGCGATGGTCGCATAAATACCACCCTATACCGGAAACCTACTAACCGCTACACTTACCTACATGCCTCCAGCTTCCATCCAGGACACACCACACGATCCATTGTCTACAGCCAAGCTCTAAGATATAACCGCATTTGCTCCAATCCCTCAGACAGAGACAAGCACCTACAAGATCTCTATCAAGCATTCTTAAAACTACAGTACTCACCTGCTGAAGTGAAAAAACAGATTGAAAGAGCCAGACGAGTACCCAGAAGTCTCCTCCTACAAGACAGGCCCAACAAAGAAAATAACAGAACACCACTAGCTGTCACCTTCAGCCCCCAACTAAAACCTCTCCGGCGCATCATCAAAGATCTACAACCTATCCTGAAAGATGATCCCTCACTCTCAGAGATCTTGGGAGACAGACCTGTCCCGCTTACAGACAACCCCCCAACCTAAAGCAAATACTCACCAGCAACCACACATCACTGAACAAAAACACTGACCCAGGAACCTATCCTTGTAACAAAGCCCGATGCCAACTCTGTCCACATATCTATTCAAGTGACATCACCATAGGACCTAATCACATCAGCTATACCATCAGGGGCTCGTTCACCTGCACATCTACCAATGTGATATATGCCATCATGTGCCAGCAATGCCCCTCTGCCATGTACATTGGCCAAACCGGACAGTCTCTACGCAAAAGAATTAATGGACACAAATCTGACATCAGGAATCATAATACTCAAAAACCAGTGGGAGAACACTTTAACCTGTCTGGTCATTCAATGACAGACCTGCGGGTGGCTATTTTACAACAGAAAAACTTCAAAAACAGACTCCAATGAGAGACTGCTGAGCTGGAATTGATATGCAAACTAGATACAATCAACTTAGGATTGAATAAGGACTGGGAATGGCTGAGCCATTACAAACATTGAATCTATCTCCCCTTGTAAGTATTCTCACACTTCTTATCAAACTCTGTACTATCTATCTTGATTATCACTTCAGAAGTTCTTTTTCTCTTACTTAATTGGCCTCTCAGAGTTGGTAAGACAACTCCCACCTGTTCATGCTCTCTGTATGTGTGTATATATATCTCCTCAATATATGTTCCATTCTATATGCATTCGAAGAAGTGGGCTGTAGCCCACGAAAGCTTATGCTCTAATACATTTGTTAGTCTCTAAGGTGCCACAAGTACTCCTGTTCTTTTTACGGATCTACATGATAGTTTCTCCTTCAGCATTTGGTATGGAAAGTATCAGCCTATTTTCTGGTGCAAAGTCTGAAGCCATGAGCGTTTCCGTTATGATGGGCCTAATCCTGAGACCTTCCATTTACATCTAAATCCACTGGAGGCATCTTGGAGGACAGGGGCCTAAGTGCTTTTAAAAATAGTCATTTGTTGATATTTGACAGATGGAAAAAGATAGATTCGAGTTGATGGTTTTGACTCTGGGAAGTTATGTCTACTTAAATATGATAAAATACATGTAATTATTGTACCCTAATTGCATGAAGAGTTATGGTAAAATACTGTTTGAGCTGTTTTGGATTCAATGCAGATTTTAGTCTTTGGAAGGAAGCTTCACGATATTGCTGGGTTATTTCTAAATATCTCCACCCGATTATTGCGTGCCCCGGTTTGCTTTTGCTAGCTAAGAGGCAGCTGTAATAAATGACGAAGAGATAACTGCAATTCTAATGTTTTTATCATTAGCAATAATTATATTGCACTGAGAACACAGGGCCTGAGCCTGCCAGCCCTTTCCCAGGTGAGGAACCGTTATTCAGTTGAGTAGTTCCCCCGAAGATGAGTAAGGACTCTGCACTCAGAGTTTTGCAGATTCCGGCCCATATGGATGTCGCTTTGTGGTCCTTACCACAGGGAATTTAAAGGTGAATTCAGACAAAACAGATCAGATCAGATATGATCAGGCTACAGATCAGATATGAGAGGGTTTGACGATGTCCTTGTCGAGGAGAAAACACGCTGCAGGAGGATTCCTGGAAGAGGGGGACCGTAAGGCTTTCACAGGGCTCTTCACTTGCCAGTCAATCACATAGCAGCATCCTGTGTCTGGAAGGGGGAGTTAAATGCAGAAAGGTGCAGTTTTCTAACAGTGAGGGTAATTCACCACGTGCACAGCTTATCAGGGGAGGCGTTGGAGTCTCCACTACCAGAAGTGTCCAGATTGAGACTGGATACCTTTCTAGAAGAGACGCTATCACATCTGACTGACCCTTTGAGACAAGCTGGGATCAGCCTTCCCGTGACTTAGCATAAGAACATAAGAACGGCCGTACTGGGTCAGACCAAAGATCCATCCAGTCCAGTATCCTGTCTTCTGACAGTGGCCAATGCCAGGTGCCCCAGAGGGAGTGAACCTAACAGGTAATGATCAAATGCTGTCTCTCCTGCCATCCATCTCCACCCTCTGACAAACAGAGGCTAGGGACACCATTCCTTACCCAGCTATCTCTCAGCCTCACTGGTGAGCTAGCAGTGACCGCAGCTGAATGGGGTAGGGAGTTTTAATGGCGACCACTGAACTCAGCTGCAGGGAATCAGGAAGGACTGACAGAGCTGGCAGTCAGTATGAGAGAGAGACTGCGGAGGGACTCTCCTGCAGGTAAGAGAACCCACAGGGAGCTTGGCGGGCTCCTCTGCGGGACCCCAGAGATAGAGCCTACACAAAGCAGGGAGCTCCCTAAGTGAAGCTGCCAGAGTCCCTGGGGAAGGGAGGCAGTGGGGGAAACTTGCTGGGGAGGAAACAAGAGGACCAGGCCACAAAAGACCCAGAGAGAGAGGCCATCGCAGGGCTGAGGAAGTGGTCAAAAAGGGGTGCAAAGGATGCATTCTTGCAACGCCGCCTCCAGGCATGAACATGCACCATTACAGATGCTCAAGCACACAGTATGGGCAGGAGCGCCGCCAGCTTTTCTGCCGCACTAGACGGCGGAAGGTCCCGCCCCGAAATGCCGTCCCCCACAGAGGCGGCGGAAGGTCCCGCTGCCGAAATACCGCCGGGGTCGCCGCCCCCCAAATTGTAGCATCCTAGGCGACCGCCTAGGTTGCCTAATGGGTTGCGCCGGCCCTGAGTATGGGGCTAATTGCAGGAATCACTGGGTGAAACTCTGTGCCCCATGTTATGCAGGATGTAAGACTGGATTATCCTAATGGTCCTGTCTGGCCTTAACATCTAGGAATAAGGGAGAGACAAGGGTGCTGCTTGCGGCAATGTGAAAAAAGAAGTGCAAAGCGTAGACTGAGAAGTTAGAAGAAGCAAATTAGGAAGAGTAGGCGGTGATATAAATAGCAATGAGATTGTGTAGAGACTTGAGGTAGAGAGCGTTGAGCTTCAATCTGAAGTGACAAAAATATCCAGGAGCTGTGAAGGGATTTGAAGATGGAAAGCAATATGGTCTGGCTGGCAGGGGAGGAGGATGACTTCACCAGCAGCAATTTGGAGAGAGCTGGGTGGGGAGGAGTGAGATATGAAGAGTCTGGATACACGCGCTGAAAATCTATGGAAGGTCAGCTCCAGCAGGAGTTCTTTTAGATTTTATTTTGAGGGGATCTCAGAGTAGAACAGACCTTTGGTAACTGTTGGGGGTCCGTTATGGAGAGAAGAAAGGGGAGAGATGTATGAGAAAACCCTTCTACCACATCCCGTTGAAAACAAGCTTCCTGGGGTTTCATGTACCTTGGGCTGCTGTTTCATGATTTTATTTTTTCACAACCTGTGTATGAACTTTTAAAATAAATGGGCTGGTTTATGAACCTTAGCTCTGGTGGGTAGCAGTTCTGTGCACAATAAACTCATCCGACTTGCAGCCCCACGCAGCTGTTCTTATGTGATTACAAGACACTGCATGGTACTGTTTCTCCTTTGTATTACAGCATTGTTGTGGGATTGCAGTTTCTTTTTATGAATCCATAAAACATTTTGAAACTGAGTGCACAGTTGGCGAAAACTGAATGCAGCTTAGAATGGGGTCTAAGTGCAAAGTTTGCATTTTTTTATGTGTGTTAACAACTTGCCGGCATAAGAACGCTCCACTGGCATGTGGAGAATTGTATTTTCCCTCACCCCCTTAAGCGGTCAGGCGACTTCTTTGCAAAACACGTAAGTTACAGTGCTTCGCAAGTTTGGATGGAGGCTTAGCCAGAAATGTTCCAAGGCTCTATCGAGGGGGGGAAATAATGCTGTTGTCAGTCCTTTATCATACAAAGTGCAGAAGGAATGTTGGCTGTGGTGTAATATCCAAAAGGGAATGGAGCAAAGGGCCTACTAGTAAATATGCCCGTGTCTCAGGTGAAATATTGAACTGTTCTTGAAAACAACCATTTCAGGAAAATTAACAACCCAGAAAAATCTCTGTAGCTGCTCAGATGAAAAAGTATTGATCTGAATATGCACAGAGGCTGATTAGGGGTTTGTGGGGCCCTGCACCAGAGCAAGTGGGGAGCCTTCTCCACCCCTTCCGACTGCAGTCTCCCCCATTCCTTCCCCCATGGCTCTCCTGCCGGGGAGCGAGGTTGGGGTGTGGGGGCTTGCCCTGTCCTGCCCGCCCTGTGCATCTGCTGGGGAGCGGGGCGGAGCACGGGGGCTTCCCCTGCTCTCCAGCAGAAACGTCGGGCGGAGAAGGTCAGGGTGCAGGGACACCCATTTTTCTGGGGTTAGGTAAAAAGCCATTGGCCCAGGGGCTAATCCGCCACTGAATATGCAAAATGGTTCTAATAAATGTAACTGCGGCATCTGCTACGGCTTCTTGGCAGAGGGTCTGTGGATGTGAGGAGGTCATGGGAGGGGTTTGCACCCCATATTCACCATCGTCTTCAGCTCTGTGGGGTCAGAGGATCCATCACTGTATGTCTCTGGCTCTGGGGACAGGTTGCTCTCTGGACACACTGTCTCCTGAAGTGCAGGAGAGTACAGCTGCAGCTCCAGCGCATGTCAGCGCTCCCGGCCCACGCTTGGGAATGTAGCCCCACTGGAGACTAGCCGGATGGGGGCGGCCCTCCAGAGCGAGTACTAAGGAACCCAGGAAGTGGAGTAGCACGTACCACCTCCTCAGATGCCCCAAAACCTGCCTGGGGCATTTCAAAAGCTTCTTTGCAAGAGTGAGAGCTTTTCCCCAGGGCGGTTTGGGGTCTGGGGAGGGGAAGTGTGACGTGGTTGCAGCTGCGGCTGGCCCGGGGCTCCTCCAGGCAGGTGTCGCGGGGGCGGCTTCAGGACTTTGGCTGGCCCAGGGCTCCTCCAGGAGGGGGGAAAGGGGACAGGGCAGGGGGGCTCTGGCTGCGAGGGGGGCATGGAAGGAAGGGGCGGAGTTGAGGGCTAGCCTCCCCGAACAGGGGGCTCCACCCGCTGCCCATGCAGCTCTTCCCAAGCGTGAGAGGTGGTATGGGGCAAGCACAAAGGGGCTAAAGTAAACATTGACAAGTGGACGGTGGAGGCAGGAGTCAACGTGCCAACTGTGAATGAGAGAGAATAGGTAGGACAGGGAGAAGCAGCTTATGCTTATGGTGAAGGGTGAGCCAGTGGCGGGATGCAAAGAGAGGGCTGACGTGGTCGGAACAATAGACTAGGAAAATGATCCGTGCAACAGCCTTGTGAATGGAGACCAGCAGGGCAAGGTTGGATTCGTCAAGACTAGGGAGAAGAATGTTACAGTAACTGAGATCGAGATGTCAAAAGCCTGGATGACAGCGTTAGCTGTGTGGGAAGATCGGGAAGCCCATATCTTAGGAATGTTATGCAGCAGCAGTCTGCGAGATTTAGACATACCCTGAATGTGAGGCGCTAGAGAGAGGTCCCGAGTTGAAGATAACGTAGGTTACAGGCCCGAGTGATGGGCAGAAGGGTGGAGTTGTCCAAGAAAAGAGGTAGTAGGGAGAGGGGCTGGGGGAGAAGATTAAGAGCTCTGTCTTCATTGTGTTGAGCTCAAGACCTCCATGAGGAGAGGTCAGAGAGACAGGCTGAGATTCGAGTATGGACAGGAGACAGATCTGGAGCAGAGAGGTAGATCTGTGAATCGTCAGTGTCGAGATGGGAGTGGAATTTCTGTTTGTGGGTGAGAGATGTGCCCTGGCCCAGTCACAGATCTGGTCTCCTGCTGTCCACCCACCAGGGGCATCTAAGTCTCTGGGTCCTTGCATCCCTGAGTGTTTTAAGCCCCTGGAGAAAGTCAAGCCAGTACCCCAATCTTGGGGTCCCCAGGCAAACATGCAGAGTGAAGACCTGGACTATAGCAGTCCTTCTGAGAGCTGCAACCTGCTGTCCAGGTGCCTAGCCCCTCTGGTTGAATAGTAACCCTTCAGACTCCTCTGCATTTAAACATACCGTTCCCCCAGAACTCCACCCCCCTGGGAGAGCCTGCTGGTTTGCATCTGAACACTCTCCAGAGGCTTACAGTAGCTGTGAAGCACATAACACACACAGGCATTTTGCAGAAGTCTGACATAGTTGCTCTTTTATTTAATCATATAAAGCCCAAGAGAGAACAGATCATTTAGAAAACAACAAACATCCTAACTGCACTGCCCCTGTATAGCTCACCCTTCCCTTGGGAGTCCTGGGGGATCATCTGGGCTCAGGAAGGCAGACAGTGTCTCCTGCCTCATGCAGGCCCCAGAAGCTTGGTTGCTTCTCTCTCTCCTCTTGAGCTGGAGACAAAATGGCAGAAGACCCCAGCTCGATCGTTGCCAAAGCCACCTGTGCTCTGCTAAACTTGTTCTCCCGGTTTTTAGAGCTCCTTCCTTTCGTGGCAGAGCACTTCACGTCAACGACTTTTGTTTTTCTTTTGCCACCAGCCTTTGGATTTTCCGACATGGAGGCCAACAGGCAACAGAGAAGGCAAAAGGCTACACATTCAAAATGGAGTTTGCGGCTTGGGAAAGATACATGCAGAGAGGCATTCGTGACAGTAGCAGTTGTCATCCTAACACTTCATAATAACTTCATACCGCCAGCCACAATCCATACGTTTGTACAGCTAGGTTCCCAAATAGGCTCATCCACACTCTGTGCTGTGGGGTCTTTAGCATAAACTGTGCTCCTTCCTGCTCTTCATCCCAACAACATACAGAAAACAAGAAATATTTGAAAAGAACGTTTTAGTAACAAATTAGCAATTTGCAAGACGTCTCACTGCCGACACAGGCCATGTTGGAACTCATGTACCCTCTGCTGGTTCCCCCTTCCCTATCACATCAAATGCAAGTTTCCTGTCTTCACTTTCAAGGCCTTATCTCCACCGAGACTATCATCTCTCATTCACCATGGAGCGGTCGACTCCCTCCTTTGATCAGCCCATGGCACCATACTCCATCGCCCGCTTCTTACATTTCCGGACAGGCCCTTTTGTGTTTTATCCCATCATACATCTCATGCTTTGGAGGATCTCCATGTAAACATCCACAAAACTACTTCAGAGTCTTCATTCAAAACCCTACTTAAATCTGTCCTTTGCTGCGATGCCTACAAGAAACTTGACAGTGGTTAGGCCGCTGGTGTGCTGAGACAGTTGCCGGTCATGTTGACCAATATTGACTCATTGGTTCCTTGCGCTCTCCCATTGGTCTGGCTGTGTGTTGTCTCTATTCATATGCTTAGATTGTAAGCTCAGTGACCGTCTTTTCACTCTGTTTGTACAGCACCTAGCACAATGGGATCCTGATCTGTGAGTAGGCCTCCTAGGTGCTATGGTAATACAAATAATGAATAATGATAATACCCAACAATCATAAAAAGCAGTATTCAGATGTAAGTGTCTTGAGCTGTTTGTATTTAAAGCTCTCTGTTGCTTATCAGAGGTAATAGCCTTGCTTTTCAGCATATGGTGATGCTTGCCAGAAGGCTAAGAAATTATGGGTCTGCATCTCCATTGCCACTCTTGTGTAATCATATCCACCCAGGCAAATTGGGTATTGGGCTCCTACATCAGAATGGTAGCTTTCTGCAATCACTTTGCACTGGTATAAATTACATGGGCACAGGACAGTGGAGAGCTGGGTAACATAATACTAATTTGTAACTTGTTTGGCTAGTCTTGTCACGAGGGAAGTTAGAATAAAATGGTTTGTTACTATTTTATACAATATACTTCTGCTATGCAAATGCTTTTGCCAGAATATGAAGTATGGAAGCAGAATACATAAAACATAAGCAGTGGAGTAGGTTGTTTAGAAAGAAGTTAAATTATACAAATTCCATAGTTCTTTAAAGAATTCTTTACATTATTTAAAATCATATCCTTGCATGAGTGGGTCAAATCAAACAGACAGTGTTGGGTGGATGTTTTAGCAAACAAAGAAATCAGCTTTGCTCCAAAGTTATTCATGTGGTGACATTGGTTGTGTTTGGATGATCTCTGCTTTATTCCTTAGAATATTTGTGAATTTCAAAATACTCCCACATTTTAGCATGAATAACTAATCTTGTAAAAGGTCAGACCTAAATGTGGTGTTTGCAATTTGTTGTTCACGGTTCTCAGAAAGTTTGTCATCATGTCAGGGGCAGAAACAGGGCCATGTGATCCATGGACACAGCAAACAGGCACAGTGAACAGTTTGCAACACCCCCAGGCTGAAATTTGTATCCACAAACTGGATTTTCAGTGTGAATTGTGAAGGCCGTTAGCAATCAAAGGACTGTCTGTCTCCCCGTGTGCCCCTGGTTGTATAGGCTGTGTCTGTCACTGCTAAAGCTCTTCTGCGGTATCCTTGTTTTTCAAACCTCCATTACTGCTCTTCTGACTTGCCACAAAATCTTTTTGTCCTGCTACTCGCAAACTCAAGTAGAGTGGATGAACTAGTTAGAAAATAGAAGTGGAGTATCATTAGCACTGCTCTCTAGCTAGGCCCTCTCACTGTGGGGGAACCCCGTAAACCTGCCACTTTAAGCTAAAATAAGTAGATATGGTTATTTCAGCAACTGAACTTCCCTTATCGGCTGGAGGAAGTACAGGCCCATGAATACTGCAAACACTGAAGTTCTCTAACTAAAAATCTTAGTTATCGGAGCTGTTGGCATTTTTATTATTTCAGAACTGCCAGTGCTAAGCATTTCTAGACTAATAGAAATGTATTCGTATTAGGCTAACATAGCTCCTACGAGCCCCAGTCCTGGAGCGGGACGCCGTTGTATTAGGTAGGGTTACCATATTTAAAATTTTTTTTAAAAAGGACACTCCACGGGGCCCTGGCCTGGCCCCTTTCCTACCCCCGGCCCCGCCCCAACTCTGCCCCTTCCCCGCCCCTTCCCCAAAGTCCTCGCCCTAACTCCCCCTTCTCCCTCCCAGCCATGCGAAAAGGGCTGCCCGAGCGCTACCGGCTTCACGGTTTGCCGGGCAGGCCCCAGACCCTGCGTCCCTGGCCGGCACTTCCCCAGCACAGCTGGAGCCCGGCAGGGGAAGCGCCCAGCCGGGGGCGCAGGGTCTGGA
>NC_048301.1:4570706-4772783 GCF_013100865.1 Trachemys scripta elegans | reverse complement strand
CCAGAGGCATGGGGGCTGCCCGGAGCCGGAGCGCTCCGGCAGCTCAGCTCTTAAACAGAGCTGAAGACTCAGGGGAGGAGCAGAGCAGTTGGAGCCCAGGAGGGGAAGTGCCCAGCCCGTATTTTCCCGGACATGTTCGGCTTTTTGGCAATTCCCCCCGGACGGGGGTTTGATTACCAAAAAGCCGGACATGTCTGGGAAAAGCTGGACGTATGGTAACCCTACGTTAGGCACAGTACAAACACAGAACAAAAAGACAGCCTCTGCCTCAAAGAGTTTACACTCTAAGTAAAAGACAACAAGTGGACACAGACAGATTCAGGAGCAGAAGGAAACAATGAGACAGTGTTGATCAGCAGAATAAACAGGGCTCTCAGCACCCCAGCTGACAAGTTTGAATATGTAACTTGTCAGTTTTTATTGTGAAACGTTGGCAAGCTAATAAAAAGTGCACAGGAGAAGAGCTAGTAGAAAGTTTTTTAAATATCACAATTCTGACAGGGGTTATTTTTTTTTCTTTTTTCACCTCCCTGCCCCCTGTTTTCTGGCCAGTTCACAGTTCTGGACAGAGTAGTGAAAATGCTGGTGAAAAATTTTCACCCGAAATGTTGCACATTTTTCACAAAAATAGTTTTGCCTTTTTCATTCACCTCTACATCTCTACTACAGCATGGTCACTGACAGTTACCTCCTGCCTATTTGCAAAATAAATTCATAGATTCATAGATTCAAGGTTTGGAAGGGACCTCGAGAGGTCATCGAGTCCAGTCCCCTGCCCGCATGGCAGGACCAAATACTGTCTAGACCATCCCTGATAGACATTTATCTAACCTACTCTTAAATATCTCCAGAGATGGAGATTCCACAACCTCCCTAGGCAATTTATTCCAGTGTTTAACCACCCTGACAGTTAGGAACTTTTTCCTAATGTCCAACCTAGACCTCCCTTGCTGCAGTTTAAGCCCATTGCTTCTTGTTCTATCCTTAGAGGCTAAGGTGAACAAGTTTTCTCCCTCCTCCTTATGACACCCTTTTAGATACCTGAAAACTGCTATCATGTCCCCTCTCAGTCTTCTCTTTTCCAAACTAAACAAACCCAATTCTTTCAGCCTTCCTTCATAGGTCATGTTCTCAAGACCTTTAATCATTCTTGTTGCTCTTCTCTGGACCCTTTCCAATTTCTCCACATCTTTCTTGAAATGCGGTGCCCAGAACTGGACACAATACTCCAGCTGAGGCCTAACCAGAGCAGAGTAGAGCGGAAGAACGACTTCTCGTGTCTTGCTCACAACACACCTGTTAATGCATCCCAGAATCATGTTTGCTTTTTTTGCAACAGCATCACACTGTTGACTCATATTTAGCTTGTGGTCCACTATAACTGCTCGATCCCTTTCTGCCATACTCCTTCCTAGACAGTCTCTTCCCATTCTGTATGTGTGAAACTGATTTTTTTTCCTAAGTGGAGCACTTTGCATTTGTCTTTGTTAAACTTCATCCTGTTTACCTCAGCCCATTTCTCCAATTTGTCCAGATCATTTTGAATTATGACCCTGTCCTCCAAAGCAGTTGCAATCCCTCCCAGTTTGGTATCATCCGCAAACTTAATAAGCGTACTTTCCATGCCAATATCTAAGTCGTTAATGAAGATATTGAACAGAGCCGGTCCCAAAACAGACCCCTGCGGTACCCCACTCGTTACGCCTTTCCAGCATTATTGGGAACCATTAATAACAACTCTCTGAGTAGGGTTATCCAGCCAGTTATGCACCCACCTTATAGTAGCCCCATCTAAATTGTATTTGCCTAGTTTATCGATAAGAATATCATGCGAGACTGTATCAAATGCCTTACTAAAGTCTAGGTATACCACATCCACAGCCTTCTCCCACAAGGCTCGTTATCCTATCCTATATAGATCCTATATATCCTTTATATAAGTATTAAATAAATACTTATATAAAAAGCCTGGTAGCATGCCATCAGCTGCCACAAATAGATGCTGCTCCATCGAAGTCAATGGAGCTGTGCCAATTACTGTTTGGTGTGGATCTGACCCAGTGTGTTAAAAAGCTGTCTGCCTAAGAAATACTCTCAATATTTAGAAACCTGTGCAAATAGGTGAGAATACATTGCAGTAGGCAAGTTTATTTTTTATTTCCCTCTCGGGTGTTTTTCAGATACAAATGATATAATTCATAGGATGTGATTGATAACACTGCTAGTGCAGTCTTTCAGGTTCATTGGCATAGGAAAAATCCTGCCTGTCCTAATTATCTCTAGTTATCAAAGATGTGATTCAGAAAGGCATCTCATTTGCCACCGTTCTACTCACACATAATAATGGCAAGATAAAATACCTTGTCTGCAGTTCCGAATGATAAACAAGTCTACAGTAGGCACCTGTTCTCATAGTTTGGAATTTTATAAAGTGTGTTTTGCTAAACGGGAAAATAATAGATTGCTGTGGATAGAAAGAAGCTGTAATTCGCTTCGAAACTGCTAATGCCAGGAACTGAGTATACATTTCCATTTAATTGATAAATAGTCACCTAAGGACATTGATTATTTACAGTTATGTTTTTAAATGTAAAGTTTCAGAACTGTTTGGTATTATTTTTAAAATGTGTGCAAGTGTGTCTTTTTCATTACAATTTTTGTTTAACATTCGGGAAAGAGGTTCAGAATCTGGATTTGAACTATCCAGCATTCTGGCTTCCACTGGAAAGCTGTTGGCACCATTTTCATGGAGATCATGAACGTTATCGATTCATAGATTAAAGGTCAGATGGGACCACTAGATCGTCTAGTTAGCTCTGTGTAACACAGGCCATTAAGTGTCACCAATATCTTGTGTTTGATGAAAACATTTTCCAGTAAGGCATCCAGTCTTGACTTGAAGACATTAAGAGATGGAGAATCCACCACTTCCCTTGGCAGTTTGTTCCATTCACTAATCACCCTCACTTAATAATCTGTGCCTTATTTCTAATTTGGATTTCTGTAGTTTCAATTTCATGCATTGGTTCTTGTTCTGCCTTTTTCTGCTGGATTAAAGAGCCATTTAGTACCTAGTATTGACTCCCTGTGAAGACACATATACACTGTAATCAAGTAACCTTTCAGTCTTTTTTTTTTCCTGGTAAACTAAATAGATTAAGCTCCTTAAGTCTCTCACTGTCAGTCATTTTCTCTAGACCCCAAATCATTTTTGTCTTTTTTTTCTGCAGCCTCTCCAATTTCTCAACATCCTTGGAGTCTCTGATTTGCTTGGGATATGGCTAAAAATTAACCTCCCTTTAAAAATGCCATATTTATTTCCCCTAATTGTTCTTTATGATTGCCATAGCCAGAGTGGGAAACCAGGAATTCCTGCGTTCTAATCTCAGCTCTGACAGTGATGTCTTCTGTAACCTTGGGGAAATCATCTAACCGTTTTTGCATACCCAGACATGGCTTGGTGCAATCTAGCCCTTAGTTTTTCTCAGTGGTTCAGTCATTAAGGAAGCACAGCTGAGTGTGACTAGCAGGAAGGGATGTCAAAGGCAGACCTGCCATCTGCTCCCAGTCACTTTCCTCGGTGCTTCCCTTGTCATCAGCATTTTGAATGTGTAGTTTGTTTTACAGGAGCTGGATTGGGAGCTGTTTAACACTCCCAGGTCAGCGTTTATACAAATGCCAAAAGTCAGTGGCAGGGGAGCACTGACGGCGCTGGATGTGCTTTCAACTCCCGTCTCTCAGACCAGCTGCTCCTCCCAGACAGCTGGGCTGCTGCCTTGAAGACTTTTTTTTCCCCTGTTAAAGAGGCTAAATCAGGAGCTAGGAAGTTTCCAGTGCAGCTTTTTCTAAGCCACCCCTGAAGAGCTGTTGGAGGAAGAGGACGGCTCGGGCTAACTGGATACGAGGGGTTGGAGTTGTCCAAGTCTTTCTGAGAATATTGCCTTCTGCGCGGGTCAATGAGGCTTTCACTGTAATGAGTCCAGCAGCTCAGTGCATGATCCAGACCTGGTGAGGAGGCACGCTGGGGCTATTGGTGTAGTTTCCCATTAAGAGATTTGGTTTTATTGTGTTACATTCTGTGGCTTGTATTATACAGCAGGTCAGATGAGATGATCAAAATGGCCCCTTCTTAGATTAAAATTCTGAATTTCTGCCCTTCAAACCCCAAATTCAGTGTTCCAGTTGCTGCATTTCACCTAGCTGTGCATCCTAATCATGGAAGAGCCATATACAACCCTAAACTGACCCAGGTTCACTTGAAAGACATATGAACTTTCTGTAAACATGGTCTGAGATTGTAAGGAAACATGACTCCAGTGAGTTTCCTGTAGTTTTGCGCTTTGTTGTAAATATTTTTGGTTTAACAATGGGATCTAAGAGAGAGCCATCCCTCCCCTCCTACTGCTTGAGCCTGCAAATACAGGTGAGCAACTTTGCCAAAGAAGCCAGTGGGATTACTCGCCTAAGCAGAATTACTCTCAAACTTTTTTGCAGATCAGACTGTAGGTACAGGTCAAATGTGGAAGAGCTGTATATGTAATATACATTTTCTGTGTGTATATACAGACAAACCCTCACACACATACATGTGTAGGTATCAAGAAATTCCTGGAGTATACTTCCTGCATCCAAGGATATTTATAGACCTAAACACAGACACAAAAATAAAAGAAATGCAGTAGAACCTGGGAATTATAAATACAGAATTACAAACCGACCGGTCAACCACACACCTCATTTGGAACCAAAAGTACAGCATCAGGCAGCAACAGAGACCAAAAAAAAAAGCAAAAAGCAAATACTGTACAGAGCTGTGTTAAACATAAACTATTAAAATAATAAAGGGAAACTTTAAAAAACAAAAAGATTTGACAAGGTAAGGAAACTGTTTCTGTGCTTGTTTCATTGAAATGAAGAGGGTTAAAAGCAGCATTTTTCTTCTGCATAGTAAAGTTCCAGAGCTGTATTAAGTCAATGTTCAGTTGTAAACTTTTGAAAGATCAACCATAACATTTTGTTCAGAGTTATGAACATTTCAGAGTTACGAACAACCTCCGTTCCCGAGGTGTTCGTAACTCTGCGGTTCTACTGTAAAAGTAATTGACCTTCGTTATTAAGCATCATACAAATACGACACCTAACTTAGCTACATAGGCGAACATTTCATCAGTACCTGGAAAAAAATGCCTTTTAAGTGATGCCTTTTAAGTGCCTTTTCCACTGCCTATCCCTCAGGCAACAGAGTAATTTACAATATGTTTCAGTCAGTTATTGGAAACAGCACTTGTTTAAATTTCCCCTGCATCGCCAGCATTTTAAACACTGTAAAGCAACGTCAGTAGCCAAAATCAAATGCTTATCGATCTTCCCCAAATTTTAGGAATATAACATTTTCCATCGCAGATCACATCACCAGTTACTCTGTTATTCTTCATGGAAAAGCAAAATTGGAATTCTGATCACAAAGAATATAGAGAGAACCATACCCAATTTTTGCCCAGTCCCTAGTAAATACTCAGACATCACTGACATTGGCATATTAGAAGCGGATACTGTGATCAGAAGGGAAAAACCTTAGCCTGACAACTGGTGTTGTAGAAAAACCTTGAGATACACAGATTTGATAGAAGGATTTGACTGGGACAGATTTAAGTGATGGGATGGCCAGATCACTTATATTGTCTTCCACTAGTATTATACATAATGCTCTCCTAGGGTTTTGTGCAGCTTCATCCATTGCTGAATTTGGGAGGTGGGTTTGGTAATCTCTTGTATCTAGATCATAGAATCATAGAATATCAGGGTCGGAAGGGACCTCAGGAGGTCATCTAGTCCAACCCCCTGCTCAAAGCAGGACCAATCCCCAACTAAATCATCCCAGCCAGGGCTTTGTCAAGCCTGATCTTAAAAACCTCTAAGGAAGGAGATTCAACCACCTCCCTAGGGAACCCATTCCAGTGCTTCACCATCCTCCTAGTGAAAATGTTTTTCCTAATATCCAACCTAAACCTCCCCCACTGCAACTTGAGACCATTACTCCTTGTTCTGTCATCTGGTACCACTGAGAACAGTCTAGATCCACCTTCTTTAGAACCCCCTTTCAGGTAGTTGAAAGCAGCTGTCAAATCCCCCCTCATTCTTCTCTTCTGCAGACTAAACAATCTCAGTTCCCTCAGCCTCTCCTCGTAAGTCATGTGCTCCAGCCCCCTAATCATTTTTGTTGCCCTCCGCTGGACTCTTTCCAATTTTTCCACATCCTTCTTGTAGTGGGGGGCCCAACACTGGACGCAATACTCCAGCTGAGGCCTCACCAGTGACTAGAGGGGAATGATCACGTCCTTCAATCTGCTGGCAAGGCCCCTACTTATACAGTCCAAAATGCCGTTAGCCTTCTTGGAAACAAGGGCACACTGTTGACTCATATCCAGCTTCTTGTCCACTGTAACCCCTAGGTCCTTTTCTGCAGATAGATCTGCTAGCTATTACTATCAGGTATTGCTGTTGGAGTCCCATTTGTCTGGGCTGATATAGGGGGACATTGATGAAAAATAATTTCCCATCCGTTGATTTGTTTTTTCTGAGTCCTCCTATACCAACCCAGACATCCCACCAGGGTTTACTCCGTATTAAGGCTTGGGGATAATTCTTCATTGTAGGGGCATATATTGTTGATATAAGGTTCCTACTAGATGAACCAGCTGAAAAGTGATCTCCAAGAGAAGTGATGTCACAGTTCTTATTTCTTCCTGTCTCAGCCTACTGGGAGACAGGAGCAAATACTCTTGCCTGGACTGGGATAGAAGAACTTGGAGAAACCTATTAATAGGGAGGAGTCGCCACTCATGGCCACAAAATCTAAATAAATTCATTGAATGGGATATTATCTCATTAGAAAAACCTACTACAGTCTGGGACTGCCTTGATACAGAACATACAGTGAAAAGCAGTTACCTGGTAAAAAAAACTTGCTGTCATTCTGCTTGCCGTCTAGAGAGCTTTAAAATCTTCCTGGTTATAATCATTATAATTCAGTGGTACTTAGACTCACAAACATATTAAATCTTCATATCACTTCTGTTGTAACACTAGAATGTCCGTCTCCCAAGGATAATTGTTTGAGAGAGTGAAGTGTACTTCCTTTGCAATTTCTCCTTAAATGTTTTGCCAGAGAGGCTAGAATTCTGAAATGCGGGAACAAATAATGCAAATGAGTCAGACAGGCGTATAAGTCCTATCGCGCAAGGGAATAAGTTTCCTCCTGGCTATTAACACCTCCAGTGGAAGTTTTATACTATGCCATTTTATCCTGAAACAGCTGAGGAGTCGTCATATCTTGTCAAAGGTCCTCACCTAGATTCTACTGAAAGCTCTGGCCTGTTGTAATCATTGTTTTTTCCTTCCTGTCTGTGTCCTTTATAGAAGGTTGAATACATATTTAATAGTGGTTGTTACCATGGAACTAAGCAGACCGAGCCTTCTGACTCCAAACAACGGTAACTCTTTAGTGTTGTACAGGGACAGGGTCGTGTTAACACAGTCGACTCTCTGGGCCTATTTATGACTTTGAAATTAATACAACAGGTCTCCATCCTTACTGTGGTGTTCATCCTTGCTTTTTACCTTTTTTTTTTTTAAGGCAAGCTACAACTGTTATTACCTTATTATTAAAGAAACTTTTATTTAAAAAGCAAATATCTCATGAAAGTAAATACCCCATATTTGCCCCAATGTGGGCATTATCTGGGGGAGTGGGAATTCTTAACTTAAACTTCTGGCATTTTCCATGGTTTTCTTCTATCAGGAGTGAGGACCTTCTTTCACACAGAAGATGTGGTGGGGTTTCACACACACACACACACACACACATTTGTGGTTCCCTATGTTTTCCCTGAGAGTTTGGAATCCTCCAGGGCCAAGGCACATCCACAATGATGTCACTCACCTTGCCTACACCTCCATCTCGTTGCATCCCATGAACTCATAGTTCCCACAGGAACTTCCCAGATCACATGCTACCTGCCTTGTAGTGGGTTGTGGGGGGAGGGGGCAAAGCTTCAAATAATATGTGGAGGAACCAATGGAAATTACTATTCACACTGTGGACAACAAGGTATTTGGTTGTGGGGAAGAGATGTTGGAATCTAAGATAGCCCCAATCACCCCTTCTTCCCTACCCAAGGTTGCTGGGGGAAGGGAAGTGGATGGAGGATGAGGGCCTTACCTTGTTGACCTGAATGCACAGATCACAAAGTTGTTGCAATAACGTGACCAGATACTTTTTGTCCACCCCTACTCAGCGAGACGCTCTGACAGCTATACCATCAGGATCTATTGTAAACTCTCTCACTATTAGAGCTTTGCAGAGAATAGCAATTCCGTTTTGTGGAAGATTTCAGAATTTCAAAACTTAGTTACTTTCTGATTTGGCTCAAAAGCCAAAACATTCAAAATTCTTTGTGAAACAGAATCTGAAAACTGTTGGTTTAGAAACACTGGAATGTTTTGCTTCAATATGAAATTCCACCTAGCAGGCGGAAGAGGAGAGCTCTGGGAGTGCCAGCTGAGCTGGGAACCTCAGATCTTGGGAGCCAGCATTCCCAGAGCATCCACACTCTCGGCTCCTCATCAGCCCACCGGGTAGATGCCAGTGAGCTGTAAGACTAGAATTCTGGGCTCCCCAGAACCCCGCCAGGTGAGCTGCTGAGAAGCCAGGCAAATGAACTGGCAGGAAATCAGGTAGGTTTTGAAATGTGGCTGCATTCTCCAATGACAAACTGAATAGTTGAAGGGTTTCTGGGTCGCTCTACTCACTATACCGAATATGGCCTTGCCTGCAGCTGTGTAGCATAGCTACCTGTCTAACCGCTATAAGTTTTCTGTACACATAATATACTAATAGGGAGAGGCTGGAAACAAGATCAATGTAAGGATTTAGGGATTTTGCTGTTTTACAAGCTTTACATTCTTTGGAACGCTTAATGGGGCCCCTTCCTCAGCTGGTTTCGGTCTGTACAGATCCATGGAAGTCACTGCACCAGCTGAGGATCTAGCCCAATTCATCTCTAGTCCAGGGGTTCTCAAACTTCATTACACTGCAATCCCCTTCTGACAACAAACATTACTACAGGATCCCAGGAGGGGGTATTGAAGCCTGAGCTCGCCCAAGCCCCACCACCCCGGCGGGGGGGGGCCAAAGCCAAAGCCCAAGGGCTTCAGCCCCAGGCAGGGGGCCTGTAACCTGAGTCTTGTTGTCCAGGGCTGAAGCCCTTGGGCTTGATCTTTGGCGTTAGCCCAGGGTCCCAGCAAGTCTAAGCCAGCCTGGCAACCCCATTGGGGTCCTGACCCACAGTGTGAGAACTGCTGCTCTAATCTATTGGTGAAGGTCTAAACCTAGCTGCCAGAGGTATAGAGGCCCCAGAGGCGGTAGAACTTTTGTGGAGGGCCAGCGACAGGGCATGCACAGGCTGGGGAAGGATGGGGGCTTGGGATCATGGATGTGCAGATCCGTCTGTGCTCTGTCTGTTCATCCGAGCACCTATGTAGAGGCGGCTGTCCCAGAGTTAACTTCTGCGACCTCAACATACTAAGAACGAAATTCTTCTGCTCTGCATGACTGTCTCTCCCCATGTATTTTCCTTCACACCAGAGATGTTTTTCCCTCCCTATGACTTTCAAGATGCTTACAATCATTTTAGAAAGGTCCATCTCGCTGATTGTTACACAGGCATGAAGTACAACAGCTGAATACCATCGCCTGTAACAAATGTTGTCTAAAGCTGGTATGCTGTAAGGTTTAGTTTCATTTAAAGTATGCTGGTTATGTGTCGTCTTCAAGCTGCAGGCAGTTAGCAACACCCTACCATTGGAGGTGCAGTTCCGATTTGGGTGGCTAGTGGTATCCATTTTCAGTTTACATCAGACCTGGGTTAACTAAGGTGCCACAAGTACTCCTGTTTTTTTTAACAGTTTGAAGGTTACTGGGAAACCTGCAAAATAAGCTAAAATCAGTGAAGAATCTAGGAACAATAATATATTTTTGATCAGATGCTGCCAATAGATAGTAACATTTTAAACAACAAAACACACTCAGTGAAGATTTCTCTCAAGTAGCAATTTTCTTTCTAAATGATTTTTTTCAGTGGGAAATGCAGGTTCAGCAAAATTGAAAACTTCCACGGGAAAAACTAAATGAAATATTTAGTTTTTGTTTGGGGTCAGTTTGAATTGAAACATTTATAGTCATCAACTCAAACTGAAGCAGTTTATTGTCAAATTGACATCTGCTTAAGCTGCCACATTGCCTGATGGGAGTTGTAGTTTAGGTATCTCATATCCTCATTCTTATTTTCATCAGAGCAAAAGCAAAGATTGAAAAATCAAAAATTCCCACCAGACCTCAGTTCCAAATTTCACTCAGCGCTATTCCACAGTAAACTTGAAGCATTATCACAGCAAGACTTTTGCTTATTAACATTGAACAATTTGAAATGTGCCATATAGTGCAGCTAAATCCTACCTGATGAAAATTTCAGTCCTAGGGTTGCTGCATTGCAGGGCCTTTAATGGGTGGAGCCACAGCCAGTTTCTACTGCAGATTCCTTGACGGAAGGCTGCTTTACAATCCATTAAACGGCTGACTTGGAGAGGTTTGGTTTATTTTTAGAGGTTTTACATTTTACTTCATCCTTTAAAGACAGGAAATTTAAGATGGGATGAAATCTGCCTTAGGACTTTTGGAAAGCGCAAAAAAAAAAAAGAGAGAGAGGGTCAGAGAGAGAGAGCGTTTAATCAGCCTCCCGAGAAATAGGAGTGATCTGTAACTTTCTGTGCTCCAGAGACTGTACACTCTTTTATCACACCATTCAAAGCCTCTTGTACTACACGGTTTCAAACACAACCACAGAGGTCTTCGCTTCTCAACAGGCAGTTCCTTGAATGAAAGTTCTACCCCATTAATACCCATCACATGGAAGGAAGGCTTCATACGAGAGAGCAGTTTCTCTGTAGGGAGTTTTGACGGGTTTGGAATGAGTAAGCTAGGTTTCATGCAATATGTAATAACTGTACCTAGGGTTGGCTCTGAAAGTAACACCTATTAGACAGTCCTTTTAATAGCAATATGTAGATTTCTCGTGTGTTTCTGGAGTAGAAGCCTTTTCAGGGTTTCTTCTCTTTATTGGTCTGAAAGGAGCATAACAATGACACATAGCTTTTAAGAGTTTTCTCTAAAGCTGTGCTTATCCACCACCAAATGTCTTCCCCTTTCATACTCCGATTTCTCTGATCTAGAGAGCCACTCAGAAAGTTCTGGCTAGACCAGGACAGAAACCAGATTTTCTTTTCCTGGGACGTTCTACAATTTCAATTTATTTTCATTCCAAGATGGAATGAAAACCATAAGATTTAAAAGTTTTGTGCAAAAAAAAAAAAAAACTATAAAAAGAAATATTTTTGTTTTGATTTGGACCATTGTAAATTGTTTTAATGTTTTATATAAAAACAATTCATTTGATTTCTAAAAGTCATTTTGAAACAAAACATCAAAACATTCCATTCTGATAACGTCAGAATGGGATGTGTTCAAATACAATTTTGTCAGAATCAACCCATTTTTTTCAGAAAGTATTGATTTTGAAAAAAAAATACTTCTGGCTTACAATTAGAAAGCCAGCGAAAGGCAAGTACAAATTTAAGGCATATCAATGTTTACATATTTTTTATTCCATTAGAGTCAAAAGTCTGACAAAGTGTAAATTGCAAATCTACATAGCTTTAAATAGTATTTCAGATCAGGGCATAGGAAAATTACCAGGCATCTGCTAACTGGAGGAGTAAACCAACTAAACAGGTAGATGGAAAAGACAAGGACAGAACTGCCCACTTGGTTTCCTGGAGGCAACACCCTGGTGAGAACCTTACCAAATTATCTCACGTCCCCCTCAGCCACTGCAAAGGAAGAGGGTGCTGAGTTTTGTACCAGGGTATCATCCCTATTCTGTTCTGTTCAGGTTCTTATACCATGCTTCTCACTGTAGTCCTGGCACCCTACAAGGAGGCTCACCCTCTGGGAATACAAAAATCAAGGTAGTAGGTTTTTCAGACAATCTGAACTCCATCCATGTCCAACCTTTTGTCTCTCCTCTGAGTTCATGGTCCAATAATTGGTGTAAGTTTCCATCACTCTGGAGGGCCCCTTTTCTCCATTGCAATCCATCCTTGGTATGTCACGTGAAAGAATAATTCCTGTTGTGTCTCCTCCTCTCCTTTAAAGAACACTGTAGCTCTCTGCAAAATTAAGTTTTATCTCCGCTAATGGACATCGACTATAAAACATTGCAATACAGTACTCTGGGTGTTACTTTTTTTAACGAATGTTCCCATTGATGGTCTCCTGGACACGTGGTAGATTTGCCGCATTGTAACCCTTTGTGGGATGTGTCATTGTTATTTGTCATACGTATGTTGTTTTCATAGCTTACCTTCTCTAATAATCTGTCTCCTATAGATCCTCCTGCGGTGGAACCAGCATTTCTGGAGATTCGACAGGGCCAGGGTCGAAGCATCACTATGAGTTGCCGGGTGCTGAGAGCGTATCCAACTCGGGTTCTGACGTACGAGTGGAGACTGGGCAACAAGTTGCTGCGGACTGGTCAGTTTGATGCTCACGATTCTACGGAGTACATAGTGAGCAGCCTTTCCAGGGACAGTTATGGGATTTACAATTGTAACATCATCAATGAAGCTGGGGCAGGCCGATGCAGCTTCCTCGTTACAGGTAAGCTTTCCAATGAGTTTTCCTGCAAAATGGTGTTTTCTATCAGAGAGAATGAGAACTAGAGCATTTTGAGTATCCATGTATGTCCTACAGTAATACCACTGCTGCTCCAGTGGGTTTATTTTTAACATAAGATTTGCATCTCTGGTAACACACATTAGGCGACTTAATGCCTAATGCTGGAATTAAAGCAAGGTTGGTAATGAAGTAGCTTATTAAGCATGTTTAATTGGTGCAAGGACAAAAATTGCTGCCACTGGTCTTAAGATAGAAATCAAATATCCTTCATTATAAATATATGGAGATACACCTATCTCATAGAACTGGAAGGCATCAAGTCCAGCCCCCTGCCTTCACTAGCAGGGCCAAGTACTGATTTTTGCCCTAGACCCTTAAGTGGCCTCCTCAAGGATTGAACTCGCAAGCCTGGGTTTAGTAGGCTAATACTCAAACCACTGAGCTATCCCCTCCCTCTGCAGTGGTTGGTGGTCGAGATTGTGACATAAGGCCTTGATGGGAGAGCAAACAGATGACAAACTTTACAATCAACCCTGACTTTCTCATTGGCTTACGATAGGTTAAAAGACCAAAACTCACAATTCAAGAAACTCTTGTACAGTGAGGGTTTGAAATCTGGATCTCTCGTTAAAAGACCTACATAAAGAGTTTCTGATTCAGCGATTCAGTACCACAAAGTCAGGTGTGATTTACGGTCTCCGCTTTAGTCTAGCCATATCACATCATTAATGTACTAAACTTAAATTTGAGTTTATAACGTGTCTTTAATATTCAGCCTCAGCCATACGATGGGGCGGTAAAGCATTTATCAGAAATACAAGTCTTGGTTCTTTTTCGGTTGGGAATGCGTTGCCATTGAAAGTATTCTTCCTCTTCGAGGGCCTGCTCCCGAGGTGGCCTCATGGCCTAGTTTCTGTTGGCGGTTAGCGCTATGCCTGGCAGTAAGTACTTACAGGGTTGTGCTCGTCATGAAGTGATCGTTGCATATTGTGGTTAAACCTGCCTCGCAAATCTTAAAAATAAAGACGTGATGAGATTTCTCTCAGAATTCAGCCCCCTTAGTCACCAGATGTGGAATATGGTGGTAGAAGAAATCCAGACCAAGAAGACTGCAAAGCGTTCAAAGAAATTTTGTTGTTGTTTTTTTTCTTTTAACAAGTGCTGCCTGGCATCTTTTTCTTAGTGTTGGCACCATGGATCTCAACATGGCATGTAAACGTGACGAGGTGACTACTTCAATGAATGATGTCTGTGGTCCTTGTAAAATTTAATCCAGCTTTAGGTTGGCCTGTCTATTTTGATCCTAAATGAAGGCAGTTATTACCAGCGACCTATGTTTTTGCAATGACTGTGGTTCCCAAGCATTGGTGTTTAATCCACAGGGTGGCTTGGAAGGAAACGTGAGAAAAAGTCCATTTCCTCGAATGAGTCAATGAAATCCAATTTATTGTTCATCACTCTTTGGACCCAGGACTGTGGAAAGCTATTCTAAGGCAATTATTTTGCTGAGATTGGGGTAATCTGTGTAGCCTCAGTGTGATTTATTACTGTGACAAAACAAGGAACTAACTGAAATTAGTAATGAAATAGTTTTATGATGTACTCAGTACCCATCCCACCGTGTGCCACATCACTTTTTATCTGTACCATTATGTGTGTTTAGCTCTTATAGTGTTACTAAAAACAGGAAAAGAACCTCTTCTGACGTGACCTCTATGCTTTTCTCAGTCTTTCAGGTTAAAGCCTGCATGTTCATGGTTGGTATGTGTGCGGTCAAAACCCTACTCTCACGTTAAGAGACAAATTGCAGCCAAGGGGACATATTCTGCTCCTAGATCTCCACAAGGCACATGAAGGATTGGAGAGAAAGAAAGTGGGGAGAGGGTTGAAGAAATGACTGAACCCAGTAGAATTTTTTACAGAGCGTGAATACAGAAAAATTAGCTCACATCTTACAATAAAACCCCATTGTTTTTTAAACCACTGCAGGAATCTGACAGCAGCAGGGTGCTTTTCTCTCAGTCAGCTTGAACAATGATAAATCAGACTGGTCTATTTCTATTCAATTTTATTTTTAAATTCTCATGCGGTAACACAATGCCGCAATGTTTGAGTTGCAAAGACTGCAGAGGGAAGTGCATGCACTTAGGGAAAAAATGTACGGAATTAAAAACGTATGTGGAAATATTCATATTGGTCTTAGAATTTGTAAAATTCAATTTTACTAAACATATTTTTGAGCCAAATTTGAGGAAAAACAAACAAAAAACAAATGATATGGAAAACAAAAAAAAAATTACTCCAGTTTCACAAGTCTGAGTCAAATATGACCTTAGTGTCCTTAGAAAAATCACAAATCATGTGCAAAATGAAGATAAATTTTAACAGTCACAAATGAAACTATTCTATATTTATCTCAAAATCTGACATCACACATTGTAAGTGAAGATCAGTGGAAAGCAATTTTCAGGCATTATGTGGTGCAATTAAGATTCTGCAGAGACTGACAGAAAATTGACAAAATGCTTGAATGCAGAAAAATGACATGAATATTCTCTGACTGCATACGAGCCCTCATGCATGTGGAAGAACTGTTTGAATGCTCCGTTATGAAGTGGAAGCGGCAGATGAGAATTACTGTAGGTGGCATTGTGGAACATGTGTGGGATGAGGTAAATGGCAGACTTCTTGATGTAAGGCCATATTCAGAAGACTTTGTTCAACTCTCATTACATTCAGTAGGAGATATTTTTCTGTGTGTGCAAGATCTCCGGAACTGTGTCCTAAGGCTCAGTTCCTGACTACAGTGTCTGGACTGGATAGCCAGGCTGAGCATTAGACAGATGCACTGGAGGTGTCACAACAAGGACACCTTCCCGTCTACTGTCCTAAGGCTGCTGCGATGCTCCAGAACCCAGTGGCAGGAGAAGATTCCAGTCCCAGAAGGGACCATTGTGATGATCAGGTGTAGCATAGAGAGCTGCGCCCCCAAAAAATTCCTAGAGCAGATCTTTGCAAGAAACATCTAGTCGTGATTTAAAAATTGCCAGTAATACAGAATCCACCACAGCCCTCTTTAAATTGTGTCAATGGTTAATTACGCTCATTGTTACAAATGTACACCTTATTTGCATTCTGAATGTGCTAGCTTCAACTTCCAGTCACTAGATTGTGTTACACCTTTAATTGCTAGATTGAAGAGCCCATTGTCAAATATTTGTTCCTCATGTAGGGACTGTGATCAAACCACCCCTTAACTTCCTTTTTGTTAAGCTAAATAGATTGAGCTCCTTGAGTCTATCACTATCAGGCATGTTTTCTAATCCTTTAGTCATTCTCATGGCTCTTCTCCAAACCTTCGCCAATTTATCAACATCCTTCCTGAAACTGCTAACATGAGAAGTGGGCACAGTATTCCAGCAGCAGTAACACCAGTGCCAAGTACAGAGATAATAGAAACTTCTTATACCTACTCAAGATTCTCCTGTTTATACAGCCAAGGATCGCATTAGCCCTTTGGGCTACATTGTTGCACTGGGAGCTCATGTTCAGTTAATTATCCATCTTGACCCACAAATCGTTTTCAGAGTCATTCTTCCTAGGATAGAATCCCCCATCCAGTAAGTACGGGCTTCATTCTTTGTTCCAAGATGTTTACATTTGGCCATATTAAAACATATATTGTTTGCTTGTGCCCGGCTTACCAAGAAATCCAAATTGCTTTGTAGAAGTGATCTGTTCTCTTCATTATTTATCACGCCTCCAATTTTTGTGTCATCTACAAACTTTATCAGTGATGATTTTATATTCTGATCCAAGTCATTGATAAAAATGTTCAAGATTCACAAGGCCTCACACACATCACCCTTCCCCCTGGGGCAGAAATGGGGGGGAGGGAGCCGTAGAGTAGCCCTACCTATGGCTTAAGCTCTCCCACCCCTTCATTTCCACACAGGTGGTGGATGGGAAGTGGGACTTCATGCTGCACAGATTGCACACCACCTGCATGCCTCCCCACATCCAGCTGCTTCGGTGCACAGTGTATGAATTCCACCTCAAAGAGACCTCCCATAGGCAGACAGGGGGGAGCTGAGATTCATTAGTCAGTCAAATAGTTCCATGATGGCAAATGGACTGTTGTTATAACTATACATTTGTAGGACTAGCACTGAAATACGGAGTATTAGCACTACAGGTTCTGCTTCCTATGCTCAAGGTTACCTGACACTTCACATTATAAGACCCTGTTTTAGTTGCTTATAGCTTTGCCAATCTTGAACCATTTGGACTGAAATTTTCTGTGTTGGGTGTCTGCCTCGGGCTGAATTATTTGGGAAAATTTCAGCAAGAACAGTTGTTGTCATTTGCAAGCATAAAGTTAGGGAAATGGGATAGCATTTCTCTTCCTAGGGTGACATGGAGCATTCTGCCAGCGGGATCGTCAGGAACCCAGCTCACATTCGATGCAAGTAACTCAGCTAAATGCTACTTGAATTAGACATTGACTGCATGGAATGTGTAATAGTAGCTCTAGTTTCTAATGTTGCAGAGAAAACTCTTGTGAACACTATCAAAGAGAGTGGGGCTAAGAGAAGTAGGAAGGGAAAGAATGGAGAGGGGCCTGGTAAAAGAGGAAAGAAGTAAAACCAGGGAAGAGGCAGGAGTGGAGGAGGATAAAATGATGCTAATTCAGGCATCTAGAATGAAAGGCCCAACAGGGGAAAGGTGAATTACTTGACCTAAAGAACACTGAAATTGGCATTAACCTTTGCTCTTAAAACACTGACCTTTTATTTTTGCCGTTGGTGAGATGCCATTTCACTGTGATAGACGACAACAGCTCAACTGGGTAGATAGCCAGATCGGTCGGAGTCTCGCTTTGCTATAGGCCTTTTGGCTGCTCGGGAGAGAAGAAATGGTGACTTGAATGTTGCAGGAGCATGGAGAACCAGCCTGTTATATTTATCATAAGAACATAAGAACGGCCATATTGGGTAAGACCAAAGGTCTATCAAGCCCAGTATCCTGTCCTCTGACAGTGGCCAATGGCAGGTGCCCCAGAGGGAATGAACAGACAGGTTATCATCAAGTGATCCATCCCCTGTCACCCAATCCCAGCTTCTGGCAAGGAGAGGCTAGGGACACCATCCCTGTCCATCCTGGCTAATAGCCATTGATGGACCTATCTTCCATGAATCTATCATTTGCAATAGTTTTACTTTATAGACATCATTTTCCATTTTTTGGCTAATTTTTTGTGTGCAAAGTGTTTAGGGCCAAATAATGATATGCTTACATTGAGTAGTCCCTGGGACAGCTCTAGGAAGAATTATTATTCAATCTGAGCAAGGGTATTTGAATCTGTCCCTCAATAATTAAAACATGTCTGGTTCCTGTTAATTCATCCCAGTCCTCCTTAGTGGTTCCCTTCGGGTATTGAGGTCACATTTCTGGCAATCTGTGTCCGTTGAATGTGGTCACAGTTACGATCTCTCATTAGCGATCCGAAAGTAGGAAAGGCAGAATAAGGCACAGACTCTTCCAGGTTGCAGTGCTTTTGATTGACTGATAGACATTTCTAAAGACCAGCAGCTCTGACGTGACAAAAGATAAACTGATGAGCTGAAATCAGTGTGGAAAAACTTACCAGATTTTTTTTTACCTCATTAGTGTATAAAGCGCTAATTAAAGGGACTACTTAGATGTAGCCCATTAGCTCAGTACTTCAGAAACATAAAACATTCTCTGTTTTCCTGATCCCAGTTTGAAAGGACACGTCAACTTGAAATCTGTTGAGTCTCAAAAATAGAGCGAAAAGTAGTTTCAGGTACTACATCCTCCCCCAATTCCCCCAGCTAATTTTAATGGAATGGCAGTTACATTTTCCTATTTCAAAAACATGCTTTGCTCTTTCCTGCTGATGCATTGGAAGGTGCTTGTAAAGATATGGGGAAACTGACTAAATATCTGATTTCTATCAGGGAAACAATGAAAATGTCTAAACACAAAGTGCAACTAAAAACACCTGATTTTTCCCCTCTAATCTCTTTCCATTCTAATCATCTTAAATGTTACTTATAATAACAGTATTTTAAAAAAATCAGGCGGAAGTGTGGTTTTTAAACTGATGGTGTCTCTGTAATCTGAAGGAGACTAAGACACCATCATAGGTATGTTACATTTTGGCACGAACAACAACTTTAATAAGCAATGATCCTTTAGCATGCCTATGTGTGAAAGGTAAGTTCTTTGGATGAACTGCAGGCATTCCTGAAGATATTAGTACTGTTCTTGGTGCTCCGGGCTTCAATTTCTCTTACATAAATGTCCCATAGTTAGTGACCCTTCACTGAATTTTCTGATGTGTTTTAAGAAATGTAACAGTTTTTCTCCGAAACTTGTAATTGTCAGTTTTCCTAGGATGTAATTCAGTTCCACTGAAGTCAGTGGCAAAACTCAGTACTCCAGCAGATCCAAGGTTTGACCTAGTCTGTTGGCTCCGGTGTTTTCTGAGTGATATCTGTCATAGTTCGGCATATGTTAATTGCTAGGATTTTGGTTTCACGTCAGTAGTTTCTAACATTTGTCATGAGGATCTGTTCTGTTCTGTGTAGGTTCTTATACCATAATCATGCCTATACTATCTGAGTGCCTTCCAATAATGCATTAAGCGAAGTGAGTAACATCTGTTAGCTGGGTGCCATTAACATTAATCTAAAGATTCTTTCTTTGGCATTTCTGTTTCTGTTTGTTTTTCCTCATTTTATCGTGAAGCCCAAATTGTCTCTGCAAATGGTAGCCTCGAGGGCCATTATTACAATTCATTGTGAAGATTCTGCAAAGTAGGTCTCTGTTGCAGGGATCCTGTGCCAATCTTCTGATGCTTTGTGCTGTGTTCTGAGTGAATTCAATCGGGGTTTTTTAGCTTTCCCTCTTCCCGGAGGTATTTGTTAGCTGCTTTATCATCTTGGTGCAGCTTAACTCACATTTAATGTCAGAACAATCCAAATGTTTCATCACAGTGAAGACATGAAAAGACAAATGACTTTAAAGAACTTCTGCAAATGTATATCCCACAGATCACTCAGGATTCACTTTTAAAATAGACTGTTCACATTTTAAGATGTATGAAATGAATCTAAAAAAGTTCCTGTGCTCTAATGTGACTCTGTGGTGTTTTGGTCTTCTAATGATCTCGTTTTTGCTTCCAAGAAAATCTATCATCTGTCTCATCCTGTCTGAATCTTAGTCAAATGACTTGTTTTCTTAATTAGTGTCTGACAGACTATTTTTAAATCTGTATTAACTCATTTTGTAACAGTTATCCACAAAAGTCTAAATTATCATATAACCTGTAGCTAGCCCATCATTCAGGTATTTTTCTTAAAATAAAGTGGTCCTTTAACTCTCATCTGGTGTCTAGGTTGCTCATAATCTCACGACTGCATTGTTACAGGTCACTTCTGATCAACTACTTGCATTGGATCTTGGTGAAGTAACCCACTTACTGCTTTCAGATATTATTTCATCTACCTTACGATTAGCTGTGACATTTCCTTGAACTGTTAAGATACTGCTTGTAGTTTGGCCACGGGTTCGTTCACTGACTGCATTCTTATCTATCAAGACATACTCAGATAGTTTGCTTTAATGGACAATTTTCTCACAGTTCTCCTTTTGAAATCTGCCATACTGCAGGGTTGAGTCCAAAGTCCGATTCCTTTTGCTCTTTATCTTCTTCTCTTCAGTCGTATTACTGAGAGCCTTCGATTGAATTTTCATCTCCTTGCTGCCGATTTACAGCTCGAGCAAAGATGGTATCTCATTGACTTCTGTTTTTGAAATTTGGTTTTAAGCCATACAGAAGTGGAGGAGGAGGAGTTTTCCTTTTTACATCTCAGTGCCGGTAAGACCAGGCGTCTGATTTTCAAAGGTGCTGATCACGTGCAGAGCCTGCTGACTTAAGTGGGACTTGTGAACACTCAGCATTTCTGAAAAATCAGGCCACCAATATATGACTGGAACATCAGCTGCTTCTCTGACTGGATGTCTACATCTCCTGAATGGCAGCCCACTGAAAGCTTTATTTTTAATTCAACTTGGAGATGGATTTAGGCTATTTTCAATACTCTCACAAAAAGGACTAGTTAAATGGCTGGCTGGAGTCAGATTTATATACTTTACGTAGGGTGTCATTGCTTAACTGTGTGAGGGTTTAGACTGAGATCCCGCTGAAAATGTTAATTTAGGTTTTCCTACACTTTGTGTATGTCAGTTCCCACCCAAATAAGCTATGATTAATAAGTATAGTAATGGCAAAAGTGCCTGTCTTGCCACCTCCTGTGCAGTGAAGGAGACCCCCAGCTATGGTAGACTTTGTCATCTTATTTGAAGTAGATAGCTCACCCCATCCATGCTGTAGAATTCTACGCCATGAGGGCTTCTTCTGCACTGCTGTGGAGAAGGGAATTGTCCTCGATGCTCCTGAGGGGGATCAATATCACTAATAAGAGGTGTGAATTAATTTTGTTACTAAACAATCTAGAGCTCTCTTATGCCAATATACATGCCACTCCCCCTTTGTTTCTCTTATTTCTTAAATTCGTTATTACACTAGAATGAACATACATTCTTTTTGTGTGTGTCTTTGGCGTGCATGCCAGCGTACTAACAGAAATCCTGGATCTATTTACTGTCAGGAGAATTCTGTGCCAAAAAATTAAAAATTCTGCATGCAATGTTTTGAATTGCTTCATATTTTATTCGTCAAAATAACACAATATAATCACGCCCGTTTCAATAATTTTGGTAATTTATTTCAAAACACCTGTCAACAAGTATGTTTGTAATAGTACAGACAACAAAAAAGATTCAGGAAATGTTTTTGACAAATAGATTCCTTACTAGACATATGAATACAGAGCTTTGAGTAATAATTTATTTAAACTACAATACAGAAATGTATTTCCTGCACCCCTCAGAAGCTGTGCAAAGGCGTGGGGGAGTCAGGGGTAATGGAGGAGCTGAGGGAGAGGGAAGTAATTGCTGGCAAGGAGCCTGGGAGTGAACCCGAAACATTGTTGGGTGTGGATGGGAGAAGTATGGAAGAGGTTTTTATTGGGGGGAGGGATGGTTAGGGAGTTGGGGAGTTCCCCCCTGCAGACCCTGGCTGACCCCAGCCTTTCCCGTTCAGTCAGGCATATCTGCCCCATATCCCTTTCCTCTTCCCAGCCCCATGTGTCCCTGAACCCCAATCAGCCACCCCCATCCCCATGTTGCCCTGCACCGCCACCCCTGCCCCCCATCCGCATGTGTCCCTGCACCCCCCTGTTCCCACGTGTCCCAGTCCCCCGCTCCTATTCAGCCCCCACCCCATTCTGTCGTCCCCCCCCACTAGCCCTTCTGAACCCCAGTCTATGTGACCCTCCAGCAGCCCTATGTGCCCTGCTCTGTCGCCACCCCCCCACATCCTGTGCGTCCTCACCTGGCCTCGCAGGCAGGGTGCTGTAAGGAACACAGCCTGTCCTCATTCCTATCAGCCGCTGGCTTCTATGCCCAGTGAGCCAGCTGCCCTCCGTTCTGGCACCACAGCAGCCCCTGGTGGGCGAAAGGTGTAACCGCAGTGTCTCTGGCAGAATGTACTTTCTGAGGAGAAAAAAAAAATCTGCAGAGGATCTGAATTCTGCCCGTGCGCAGTGGTGCAGAATTCCCCCAGGCGTAATCTACTGAAGCGTTAACACTTCAGCGCTCTAATCATGTTGCAAAAGTGAAAAGACCATTGAAAACAATCGGGTATCTGAAGCTTGGGAGATTCTGAAATAGGGGTAGACTTACAGCTCCAGAGGAGGGCCAGACTGTGCCCAGCACCTCAAACTATGGCCAGGCAATTCAGCTCAAATTCAGGCACCTTAAATAAGGGCCAGATTTAATGTTCTCCACACCCACCATCTCCCAAGGTGAGCCTTCTAGCTGGATTTTCAGAATCGCTCCGTGTCCAGCGTGCTAACCTCTATTGACAGTCTGCCTGCTTAATTTGATCCCTAAAAGAGAGAGGAGCTTGTTTGAAAATCTGACTCCAATTTTGGGGGCTGATCCTTTCTGAAAATTCCAGCCATAAATTGTATTACAAAAGGGTTCTCCTGGCAAAAAACAAACAAACAAACAAAAAACCCTGAACTGATCGTTCTGGAGAAAATACTGTTTCAGCAAATCTACAGAATCTAACTGTTGTCTGGGGAGCAGAGCTGAGCAAAACTAATACTTTTCTCTTCATGAGTATTCACGTGTTACACTTGAGGTTTTCCCAAGAGTCTGCAAATTTGATCCATTTCAACTGCCAAAAACAGCTGTCAGTTTTGGTCGTGGTGCAGTTCATGCCATAAGTAAAATGCTTCATTATTGTTGTTTTGTGTTTGTGTGGGTGCTTGTGATGTGTTAGGCACTTTTCATGTGCAGAAAAAGGAATGGTTCCTGCCTTGAGGACCTTGCAGTCTGGGGATGGACAGACAGAGAGAAGTCAGGGAAGGAGAACAGAAACCGAGTTTCTAAACACATCAACTAGATCCACTGTAGGCAGCACAGCAAAAGAGAGGTTTTAAGAGGGATTTAAACATGGTGAAAACAAGGGCTCTGCTATTGAGTTCAGAACAATCAAATCATGCAAAAGAAGGCATGGTATTAAAAAAATTGTGAAGTTCATAGAAAATCTCATCATATTCACCTCAAAACAGCTTCTTTACTGCTGAGAAATAGGATTTTTTCCCATCCAGAATTCACTTTTTATTTTTTGAGGAAACCAGCTACGTAAGTTGAGGCTACCCCAGAAAATGGGTTCCATGCAATCTTTAAAACATGATTATTTTCCCCCACCACTAATGTTGCAGTCAGTGAAAATATTATTATGCAGCTGTTCCGGAAAGGACCCTCTGGATAGTCTCAACACATATGGGAAGGGACGGTGGGGCTTGCTGGAGTGGAATTTTGCTGTTTGGCATTGTGCATTCCTATTTAAGAGGGACAATCTACAAAGGCTAACGAATGTGAACCGCTAATATGGCTTTCCTATATACTAAAGGCAAGGCCATGGTGAAATCAGTGATTATTCCCCCACCCCCACCATTAACTACATCCTGTGTCAGCATGTGAATTTGTTTATTGCATCTTCCATTGTGGTTTGATCATCTGTAGGCTTCTCATTGGTAAGATCCTCTCTATTAATAACTCTTTAAAGGCTAGTTAATCTGCTCTGAAACAGGCAATGTGGTTTTAGTTAGCGATTGCTGGTGTTGATCAGCAATGCTGGATATATTCTGTTTGATGCTCTGAAGATGTTTGCGGAAAGGTAGAGGCTGTAAATATTTCAGTTGCTATTGCTGACTCGCGCCCTAGAACTGCGCATACCTCTTCACTGGGTAACGGTTTGGCTGCCGTGCATGAGTGATATGTGGCTGTCGCTGGCTGAAGCACGTCCGCGCACTACCTGTAGTGCCGTGCATACGAGTGACAAAGACGTAGAACCTGCAGGGGAAAGAGCATTCCCAGGCCCCATTTAATTTCTCCACTTTACCAGAAGATTAGTACTAATTCACACCCTAGGAGCTGAGGAGGCCAATCTCATTTTCCTCTGATCTTCGGTTGTGTTTTTCTCCAGATAGCATTAGAAGCAGAAGGATTGTTTCTACAGGCTGATTTGTCTTTATGGCTAATGCTTAAATTGTGTCAGCATGCTGGTTGCCCAGCAGGACTCCAGTATAGCATGCAGTTTCTAACCACGCTGAGGTGCAGCGAGTCAAACCAAGGGCTAGATTGTGGTTGGCCCTGTTGTGGTGGTCAAAGAGTGGGGAAGGAACAAAGAGCTTTTCCCCCCATGCAGGGGCTGGCTGCATTTGCAGGCAATGCAGCATACAGGGACTGCACCCTCTTGGATGCAAGCCTTTTCAAGGTGGATGGTGAGGGGCAGGGAGATTGGTTCCTCCAACTCCGTATGAGCCAAGGTTGGCCAGCTGCACAGGGGGAACCTATACACCCTTAAGTGCTGTACGAGCTGACACAGTCTCTCTCTGTCCCTAGGGGATGTGGGAGGTACAAGGACTGCCGGTGCTCCCAGCAGCGCTGTGTGGCGTCACATCTCTCCCTGCCCAAGACAATGACTAAAAGGCGTAATAGAACCCTACAAAAGAAGTGTATGTTACCGCAACTAGATGTGATCTCTGCAAGCATCTATTGTAGGAATAGGAAGTTATTACTTGATAAGGAGCCTATTCCCACAAGGTAATTGCTAACATTTGGCTGGTAAAATAGTAACTTACACAGCAGATGCAATTCAGCATCTTTGAGATGCTCATGTTCATTTGAAAGGAACTCCCAAGGATCAAGGTACTTTGGCTTTGTGGAGGCTGATGGGCTTCTCATCCCCACACCTTCCTGGCTTTGCTGAAAAACCACACACTCTTTCATCGTCATCAGCGTGTACATCTCTGCAATTTAACTGGCCAAATAGTGGGGAAGAAAAGCGTGTTTGAATTGCCACTGGTAGAAGCTTCAAGACTAAGGGCTGGATACTTGCAGCTGTGGTGCTAGTGGTACACCAGTTCAGGATGCGTTTGCTACATCAGGGGGCAAACTGCAAAGAGTGCTGCAACTATGACCAATTAGCAGCTCCGTGGCACACGATGTGCGAAACTCTGTGGTACATATGTGGGGGACCCGCATGAAAGATCCCTTAAGCTTATTTCTACCAGCTTGGGTTAAAAACTTCCCCAAGGCACAAATCCTTTCCTTGTCCTTGGACAGTATGCTGCCACCACCAAGTGAGTTAGACAAAGATTCAGGAAAAGGACCACTTGGAGTTCCTATTTCCCCAAAATATTCCCCCAAACCTCTTCACCCCCTTTCCTGGGGAGGCTTGAGAATAATATACCAACCAATAGGTTAACAAAGTGAGCACAGACCAGACACTTGGGGTTTTAGGACACTAAAAACCAATCAGGTTCTTAAAAGAAGAATTTTATTATAAAGAAAAAAGTAAAAGAAGCACCTCTGTAAAAGGATGGAAGGTGATTTTACAGGGTAATAAAAAGATTTAAAACACAGGATTCCCCTCCAGGCTCAACTTCAAAGTTACAAAACAGGAATAAACCTCCCTCTTAGCATAGAGAAAATTCACAAGCTAAAACAAAAGATAATCTAATGCATTTCCTTGCTATTACTTACAATTTCTATAATTTTAGATCTATCATTTCAGTAGGAGCTGGGTTACCTGCTTGGTCTCTCTCTCTCTCTCTCTCTCTCTAACAAGAGGGAACAAACAAAGAGAGCACAAACGAAACCTCCCCCCACCACCAGATTTGAAAGTATCTTCTTTCCTTATTGGTCCTTTTGGTTAGGTGCCAACCAGATTATTTGAGCTTCTTAACCCCTTACAGGTAACGGTGCGATTTTATGCTCCCCTTAGCTGTATGTTTATGACAGTGCTTTTTAGGGTTTTCTAAAAGGGAATCAGGGATTGAGCTGGATGTCCATGCCCCTGCCTTGGTAAGCTATCTGCTCTTAATGGCATCTCCTGGGGTTTGAAAACTGTTCTTTACTCCTGACATCAAAACAACAAATGAACTGGCTGCTCCCATAACTAGCTAGCTGGCAACAAAACCTTGAGTAGGTGGCTCTGGCTCAGTGATTCACTAAGTACACAGTGTTAGTGTACTGGTTAGCAGAATAACAAAGACAGGAAGCCAAATTTCTCTGCTCCCAAAGCCCTCGGTTGTACTTCACTATGTTTTTTTCAGAATATCAAAGTAGCGCTAGGCATGTCTCCAAAGGAAGTTTCAGATGCTTTTCAGATAAGGACTCAGGAGTTCTCTGCTTGTTAAAGTTTGTCAGAAACATTGGGATCTGGCAAAACAGGTTAGAAATCTTGTGAACATGCTTTCTGATGAAATTCTGGGGATTTCCTGATTATAGCTGAAGGTACAGGACAGCCTTTCCATAGTTCCACTTCTGGTCCCAGCCCAAATACATCATTACAGACGTATGCAAAAATGAAAACGCATGCACTAAACCGCATACGTAAAACATTTTTGGACTAGCAGGAAAAGCACTGGTGAAATGTAAGACTCACCACCAAGGTATTTTAAAAAATCTAAATCAGTTTATCCTTCATGCCCATTGATAACTTGATTAGGAATCTAAGGGCACGTTTACAGTATGGGTTTAAGTCGACCTAAATTATGTATGGTGCCATCAATAATAACAATAACACCTGGCTGTTATGTAGCACTTTTGATCAGTAGATCTCAAAGTGCTTTACCAAGGAGATCAGTATCATTGTCTCAGTTTTATAGAAGGAGAAACTGAGGCACGAGAAATTGACTTGACTTGCCCGAGGTCATCCAGGAGATGGCAATAGGACCCAGGACTCCTGTGTCCCATTCCAGTGCTCTACCCAGTTGATCATGCTGACTCCCCAACTGATGAGTGATCGCTACCACCCTGAAACCTAATTAGGCAGCCGTACCAGGCTATCCTGACTAATTAAAACCCCTCTGTGGCCTTCTGCCCGAAGATAATTGTAGGTTTCATTGCTGTAACGTGGGTCAAGTCCCAACAGCAGTTTGGCAGTTCTGTGGTGTTTTGTTTTATTTTGTTTTGTTTTTAATGTATATGCTTGGAGCCACCATTGACACTAGGATGTGCTGCTTACATTATCTGAAACACAAAACAAACTCCTTCTGTTCTGTGGCAGCTCATGTTTGACAATGGAGATAATCTATGCAAATTATCAAGCAAGCCTAAGCTTTTTAAAAAAAATCAAAGATTGCAGATATTTTTCATTGATGTGATTTCTGCCTTGTATGCTGTCAGTGTTTTAAGCAATTACTGGGGAGTGGGGGGTGGGAACTAGAACTCTGGCAGCTGTATTTAGAAGATCAGAACCCCACCATCAAGCGTTTGAGTTGTACTGAACGTAAATAGAGTTAAAAGCACAGATGGGAGCAAATAATGTTCAGATTTAAATTATCCATGTATACAACGATTTCGAGTGGCAACTTTTTACACATTCTTAAAATGCATTTTTGTTTGGTTTGGTTTCTTTTACTTCTCTTTTTGTGACAGCTAACATTGGAGTACTTCCTCTGGTTTGCATGATATCATATACCACTGTATCACAGTTTCACATACCCAGTGTAGGGGAGAAATCTAATGTTATTTTAAAGGGTCCTTGCTTTGCATTCAGTGGGAGAGAGATTCTTTGACTTTACTATGATTTGGACCAGGAGAGAGATTTCAAATTTCTCCTCGTTCATACCAGTATATGTTTTTAGTGCATTCCCGACTTGTTTTAATGTTCAGTTGTATACCGTATCTCTCAGATGTCCTGACCTCTTGTCTCAAAAGAGTTCTTGATGCCTTATTTGTATTATTGTAAACAAGAGATTTTAAAGCCAGAAGGGACCATTATGATGATCTAGTCCAGGGGTCGGCAACCTTTCAGAAGTGGAGTGTCGAGTCTTCATTTATTCACTCTAATTTAAGGTTTTGCGTGCCAGTCATACATTTTAACCTTTTTAGAAGATCTCTTTCTCTAAGTCTATAGTATATAACTAAACTATTGTTGTATGTAAAGTAAATAACCCAAATTTTAAAATGTTTAAGAAACTTCATTTAAAATTAAATTAAAATGCAGAGCCCCCCGGACCGGGGCCAGGACCCGGGCAGTGTGAGTGCCACTGAAAATCAGCTCGCGTGCCGCGTTTGGTACGTGTGCCATAGGTTGCTGACCCCTGATCTAATCTGACCTCCTGTATAACACAGGCCAGAGAACCTCATCCAGAAATTTCTGTATCAAACCAGTTTAGGTTACCAATGCAGATTTATGAACTAACAACTAGTAAATATTATACAGGCAGTTTCTAACATACAGTAATTGAATGCACTTCATTTTAAATGACTTGGTCTATATTTAGTTCATCCAACGCTCACTTTTTTGTCAGTGACCAATGTCCTCCTGTATATGAACGATGGCAGTACCTGTGTCGTTTCAGGTCATTGCACTGATTGGAGAATCCATATTCCCTTAAGGCCATATTCTGATTCTCTTATGCATAGTGAAGAGCATCTTACTCCACAGGCCTCACTGAAGCCAAGTGACCAAAATCTTTCAGGGAAAAACATCCCAGTTTCATTAAGGAGTGACTAATTCACGTTTTCTGTGGAGCACCATGTACATTCACAACCCTTACATTCGGCTGATTCCGACTCAGAGGTCATATAACAACACTGTCCCCCTTACCTAATCTTCAAACTATACATGACGTAATATTTCCGATTTTATCTTGCTGCTTCTATCTGTCTAAATGGTCTCATGTTACAATAGACCCCATCCCTCTAGAAGCTACTTTTTGCTTTCTTAAAAGCTGGTGAAAATTGTGACATTTTAAAAAACTCAACATTTGTCCAGGATTTCCATTGCTGAAATTTCACATTCTCAAAAAATGTCAACCAGTTCCAGTTCTCTTCACTGAACTGGTATCTAAACTTTGTATAGGGTTGCTTGAACCTCTTTGGATTTTGAGGCCCAAGATGATTCTGTGAACTAGTACTTTTTGTTTGCCCTAAGATGCCCTTCTCTTTCCACTTTAATAAGACTCTAGCGCTTTCATTATATCTCATTCATATTTGGAGAAATAATCTCTCTCTAATTGGATATCAAGAGGGCCTTACAATTATTCCAAACAATTTAATCAATCCTGAGTCTTATTTCTGTCTTCTGGGATCAGATCCAAAACTAAAACTGATTTGAAGGAGCTGTTCTCCTCCCACCGGATTGTATTTTATTCCTAGCTGCCAAATATTAGCTAGTGTTTCAGCCACAGTATCAAAGCTCATATGTTTAAGGGTGAAGCAGTATTAACTGCCTGATTAACATACTGCACAATACAGCCCATAATGTTTGTGTAGCTGCAAGAGGGAGTTCATTTAATACCTTATTGTGTCCATCACCTTTTTAGTCCCTGAAGAAAACAGAGTTGGCAGTGCAGTATTCAGATTCCCTGCAGTATTCCATAAAGCCACTACCTTACCGCCTTCAAATCCCTCCTTAAGACTCATGTCTGCAGTAAAGCCTACAAAGCCCCATCAGCTGCTCCCAGCATGGCGAGCTTGGTTTGTTGTTACCTTGTCTCCCTGTTCCTCTACAACAGTGGTCTCCAACCTTTTTACGCACAAGATCACTTTTTGAATTTGAGATCAACCCAGGATCTACCCTGCCTCTTCCCTGAGACACTGCCCCACTCACTCCGTTCTCCCCTCCCTCCGTCATTCGCTCTCCCCCACTCTTTCTCACTTTCACCGGGCTGGGGCAGGCGGTTGGGGTGCAGTAGGGGGCTCCGGGCTGGGGCAAAGGGTTGGGGTGCAGGAGGGAGGGAGGGATGTGGGTTCTGGGAGGGCGTTTGGGTGCGGGCTGGGGCAGAGGATTGAGGTGCAGAAGGGGGTGTGAGGTGCATTCTCCAGCCAGGAGGCGCTTACCACAGGCGGCTCCCAGTCGGCAGCGCAGCGGGGCTAAGGCAGGCTCCCTGCCTGCCCTGGCCCCACATTGCTCCTGGAAGCAGCTGGCATGTCTCTGCAGCCCCTGGGGGGGCACCGGGGGGCTCCGCGTGCTGCCCCCAGCCCCAGCGCCGACCCTGCAGCTCCCATTGGCTTGCGGGCGCGGGCAGCATGCGTTGACCAGTTCAGATCCATTTGCTCAGCTGCACCAGTATCTTTTCTCCTTCCCTTGTTGTTTATCTTTGGCCTTGTCATCAAGCACATGGATTTATGATAAGAACATAAGAACCTAAGAACATAAGAACGGCCGTACCGGGTCAGACCAAAGGTCCATCTAGCCCAGTATCCTGTCTACCAACAGTGGCCAATGCCAGATGCCCCAGAGGGAGTGAATCTAACAGGCAATGATCAAGTGATCTCTCTCCTGCCATCCATCTCCATCCTCTGACAGACAGAGGGTAGGGACACCATTCCTTACCCATCCTGGCTAATAGCCATTAATGGACTTAACCACCATGAATTCATCCAGTTCTCTTTTAAACTCTGTTATAGTCCTAGCCTTCACAACCTCCTCAGGTAAGGAGTTCCACAAGTTGACTGTGCGCTGTGTGAAGAAGAACTTCCTTTTATTTGTTTTAAACCTGCTGCCTATTAATTTCATTTGATGACCTCTAGCTAAGGGTGTGATAGAAATATGCTTTGATCTCTCAACTGCGTTAGGGCTGCAGAATTTTAGTTTATTATCTGTAACTCCAAAGCCTACTCTCCTACCCAAGAGCCAAGCGACCGCTTTACTATGTAGAGAGAAACTGAGTCCACAAAAGGTTGACCAGCCACATTGTTAGTGGAGCTCTGTGATATTCATACCCACAAGCCTGTGCTATAGGTCACAAACAGCCCCATTTTAGAAAGAATTCATCTGTAAAATGAATGTAAACTGTAGTATCTGGAATCAAAGTTCAACCCCCACACTGAGAGCTGCTGCAATCTCAAAGAGTCTGTGACTCTGTAGAAAACACGCTTGCAGTTGTCCACCAGTTGCACCCAGCTGTAATATCACGTTTACGCTGAAAAATGGCATCACCAAACGCGCGTGTCTCATCCCCTGTAAAGTAGAGAAGAGATAATGGGCTGTGTTATAACATGGATTAGTGAGCCTACTACACTTATTTTAAGTCAGTTATTCATATGCAAGCCTATATACAACAATGGGATAATTGGTTTTGGTTTTTGTTCCATTGTGTGCAGACATGCTCATAACCTGTCTTGCTGCTTTCTTTGAATTTGTCTGTATTCAGGTGGTTTATGATTTACCAACCTGCCTCTATTAGGAATGGGGATGCATGGAAGAAGCACTCATTAGAATGGAGCTTAGGTGCAAGGCAGTTCATTTGGAATTGTATGCACAGATTTCATCAGTGTCATCAATAAACAAATAACTGGCTGTCTACAGGTATCTCCCTCTACCCACATTGGAAAGCCAATCTCAAGTCCATAACCTCTCTCCTGATCTTTTGTCTGTTGATTTGTTAAAAGAAAGCAACTCCTGCTGAGTGTGCTTTATGCTAAGTTCATTGAGTTTAGCTGCTAGAGATTTTCCAATACTTAAAGATGCTCACAATTACATAGAACGTTCATATGTTGTTTGAGTTGCTGCAGCTGGGAAAGGGAATGGTGCAAAACCATGAATTATGGGCCGGATTTTGACTCCTCTCCTCCCCTCTAGCTACCAACCCCACTGAAAGATTTACAGGTAGCGGGGTATGCATTGGACTGCTTGAGGAGTAAGGGGCATCTGCATCTGGCACTATCGTCTCCTCCTTTTAGCTCTGCTCTGTGTCTCAGGCCTGGTCTACACTGGGGGGGGATCGAGAATAGCGTAGCTGAAGTCGACATATCTTAGATGGACTTAGATTGACTTACTTCGCGTCCTCATGGCGCGGGATCGACAGCCGCCGTCTAGACGAGACGCGATACATCGATCCCCAATAGATTGATCCCTGAGAGATTGATCACTACCCGCCAATCCGGCAGGGAGTGTAGACATACCCACATATTTCCCATCAGAAGAATTCCGGAAATGTATCTCGATGGTTCAGATCTAGCTCATACGCTCACGGATTTTAAAGCCAAAAAGGACCATCATGATTCTATCGTCTGATCTCCTGCTAATCACAGGCCACAGAACCTCACCTGCTCCTGTAATAGACCTATAATCTCTGACTGAGTTACTGAAGTCCTGAAATCTTAATGCACAAAGAATCCACCCTTTACTCTAGTTGAAACCAACAAATGACCGGGCTTCATATTGCAGAGGAAGGCAAAAAGCCCCAGGGTCTCTGCCAATCTGGCCTGGAGGAAATTTCCCCCCAAACCTAAACATGGCGATCAGTTATACCCTGAACATGTGGGCAAGCCCCACCAGCCAGACACCTGGGAAAGAATTCTCTGTAGTCACTCAGAGCCCTTCCCCTCTATGTTGGCCATAGAGATATTAGCTAATAGCAGTAGCGGATGGGCCATACGCCATTGTAGGCAATCGCATCATCACACCCCCTCCATAAATTTAGGATGCTCAGTCTTATGGCAAGTTAGCCTGCTATGGTTAAGCATCTTTCCCTAGAGCCGACGTCATTGCCGTGGCCCTCCAGAAAGACACAGGGAGCTGCATGGCTAGCAGACATGCTAGGGGCCACGCTAGTGGGATTCGCCTTCTCCTGCACCCCTGACCTTGGTAGCGTTCCTGAGGAAATGCCAAGTGTTTGAACATTACTAATGCTATACCTGCTAAGTGCAATATGTTAAATTTCCTTTCCTTCTCAGAACAAATATTAAATGTCAGGAATAATCATTCTCCCCAGGTAAGTTTTAGAATAGTTAATATGATATATATTAGCAAATGGAATTATTGTAGCCATGAGCAAAGAGCTTTATGCTACTTCACGGGATGCCAATAAGAAAATGAAAAATGGAGGTTAATTCTAAATCAAGGCCAGGTGCCCTACAGCCTAGATTAAAAAAGATCTGAGCAAGCCTGAATTTGAGGTAGGACCTGAGAATCTGCTGTAGAGCTAAGGTTCATTTAACATCTAGAGAATATTAGATTTAAATATAGAGCAAGATTGTAGAGTGGATGATTTGAATTATCATTTAAATTAATTTATTTCCTTATGAAAACATGCATACAAACTACCTGTAAATCTCGGCTGGTGGTAACAGTGTTTCTGTAAAGGAAGATTTGATTACAAGCTGACTATAAGTTATTACCTTTCATGTACGTCTAAATGAATGTTGCAGGCTATAAACTGGCTGTAAGTTGCAAGCTCTCGTGTACGTCTTAATGATGGTTGCAGTAATGTTTATATCTTTCCCAAGGACAGGAGAAGTCCTTCTTCCCGTATCACTGACTCTGGCAACCTCACTTCCCACCAACCTATCTGGCAATAAGACACCAGCATCCTTTTTAATTGGATGTCTTAAGTCTGATGCTGAAACTCTTTAAAACAATTCTGGGGACAGATTGTGCTCTATGACCCATGTGCTCCAGCAGATGTGGGGCTGAGGCACTGCAGCAGAACCCCTGCTCCAGTGGAGTCCACCCCACAAGGCCAGGACCTCTCCTGGGGAGGGGGAGGAGGTGTGGTGGGCTTGGGGATGACACATCGCCCTACCCTGGCCCTGCAGACCTTGCCCAGGAAAGCTAATACAGACCCATTTCGATGTCTGTCTCTTCTCCCAAGGGCATTCACTGTCAAGGAGAGGGGATGTCCATGGCAGGAAAGATGCTGGCAGTAGGACCCATGGTGGTCAGAGCTGGGGTGCAGTCACAGCACCTCCTGCAGAGCCCCCGTGATTTGCCTCTGCCCCACTTTGACAGGACAGTAGTGGGGAATCTCCACAGGGGGATCTGACTGGAGTTTTCCATTCAGAATCCCTCCTCCTACAGCTTTCAACAGTGGACAGTCCAGCCCCAGGAGAGATCCAGGGCAAAGCATGGGCGGGACCTTGGAAGGAAGGGGTGGGGCCTCAGCTGTCCAATTACTTGCAATTAGAAAGGTGGCCATCACCACCCCACACACACCAAAGAGAGACAGCCCCTGCCCCGAGAGAGCTCACAGTCTACATTGTAATCCAGATCAGGCTCTCCGCTCCGAATACGTAAAGGTTTGTGGGTATTCACCTGCAGGGATTCAGTTTGGCCTCCTAGACAGATTATGCCCCTTTTGCAGCATGTGGGTTCAGAGTCAGGTTTGGGTTTCAAACACCCTCTAACGTTCAGGGATTTCATCCAGGCCCATCGCCAAACAGCCTTCAGAAAGGTCCCGGCAATGAGTTTCCTTTGAATACTTGGAGGCACTTGGGCTCAAAAAAGTTTTAGCGCTTACCCTGGGGAAGAAGCCTGGCAGCCGAGCAGGGAAGGAGAGAGGCTGCTCTAAGCATTGAGACGTCCAGGAGCATCAGTGAAGAAATGGTCCTGGGAAATGGCTCAGATTTTGTTCTGATACTGAGATGTAAGTCCACTTGACGGGCCAGATCCTAAACGGATATAAATTAGGGTAGCACTATTGATGTCAATGTAGCTGCCTGAGTTTTGAGAGCCTGGTTCTATATTAACAAATTATAATATTTCAGAGAATATAAATCCTGATTTTACCTGTAACCCATGAACAGTCCCATTGCATTCAGGGCCGATAAATTCCTCCCATCACTAGTTTGAGTGTTTTTTTCCACTGATTCCTGTACTCAGGATAGAGTCGTGTATTTCATGGAACATATAAAATAATCTGTGACCATATGTCTGCTGTTTGCACATCTGTTAACTAAAACTTCCTGTAAGTTAGCAGCACGATTTAGAAAAAAAATTGTTTTGAGTCCTCTTCTAGACACAGCTGTATTTGATTTTAATTAAATGACTCTATGACCATGGGGTTAAAATAGAATACTGTTGGGCCAACAATATCTCCTCAAACTACAGGAAAAGAGTAGTATAAAAGACACAATTTCCAATTAATGCAGGCTGTTGATTTTAATTTGTTTCCTTCTGACTTCGCCACTAGTGAAAAAGCTGGATTGCTGTAACCGACTACTCGGAGACATGTAACTGGAGCACCTCCGATGCTTGACCAGAGCGATACTATCCATTGTGCAATCTAATGTAACAAAGACAATTGTCTTTATGGAACTGGTTGTAGAGGTCCAAAGCCCATTGTAAGCCGTGAAAAAGATGCCTATTAACTTCGGTGGTCTATGAAGGCTCTGACTGATTGATCATTAATTTTCATAGTTCAGCTGAATTAAAACTTGAAATTTATTCATTTATTCACTATGGACTGCTGAGAATAGAAAAACCCATCACATTTGACCTTTCCATCAAAGGTCACAAGCCATTTTTATTGACTTTCAACCATTCAAGTGCCCTTTTATATTAGGGATAGCAATTTCCAAAGGTGATATTAGTTAATTCCAAGTTGGGACCATTTGGAAAAACCAAAGGTTATGTGAGGTGGTCAGAGTTATGTTTGTTTTTAAATCCTGTTCTGGCCAAGAAGATTTCCATAAATATGATGATCAAATACACACTACAAAAATAATTCATGCAGTATTAACGGTGCCATATGAGAGATTCATGGGTCCAACAGCAGTAGTAAACTGGCCTGCGGAGGGTGGGGGCAGTGCGTATTCATGCGCTGATACTAGAAACCTAGTGGAAAAACATGGTGGGCCAGGTTTTGGTACTCAGTCTCAATATCATTTTGCTCTGGAATAAGCCCATTGATTTCACTGGTACTGCATGTGGTTGAAAGTACTATTTAACGGGTGTAAGGGTATTGCAGCCTGTGCCCGTGTAAGTAAGCTCCATCAAGGCAATCCCACTCTAGTGCTTCCCCAAGTGTGATAGCAGTATATCCTGCCCACCTGTTTCACAGTGTTCTAATGCATTCCAAAATTGCTTCTTTCCATTTTTACCATACATTATGCGTGGAAAGAATTGCTTTGTTACTGAGAGGCTGGAAATCTGCGAATTTAGGAATAAGAGAATAATGATTTAGGTGAAAGGATCCCTTTTATTCTCCACAGGCTGCTCTCTGCAATTAGAATCATCTAAGTAAATAATGTTACAACTTTGAAAAAGCCAGAGCTCGCTGTAAGTGAACCTTTGTGCTCCGGCTGCTGATGCCAATAGCCCTATTTGCCTGGAAGGCAAACTTCTGTCATCTCATCCTATATAATTTGCAACCATTACTGTACATGATGCAAACAATTTTTAAGCATGTAAGGGTCAAATCTTGCGAATCATTATTTCATACTGTTCCTGTTTGGGTGGAACGTTGCCTATTCTAGGAACAGCGAGAGAAATCTTCCATACTTTGGATGCAGAGTGCATCAGGTTTTCTGATTGTACTCTGCTGTTCACAGGCCTGAAAGATTGATTTTTAAGAAGCATGAATGGGCGAAAACACTCTGTTTCTCTGCTGATTTTTTTTAAAAACAAGAAATAACCCTGCTTGCCATGGTTGCTAAAAATATTCTCATAAGTATTTTAATCCTATAGAGCATGAAGAATTTATGTTAAAGAGCATTTACTAGAGAGCCCTAGAGCATTACCAATGTAGTGCTCTATATAGGGATGGCAAGAGAAGAGCTAAACATTTTATTGAAATATTGATGGTGGGAAGGAGGGAGGGAGTTTAGTTGGTATTTGGTATTTGACGTTCTTCCGCCAAAGTGCTTGTTTACGAGTTTGATATGGGTCACTTTGTATGCTGCTTTCTGGTTGTCTGAGCTGAATACAGCTGTTTCTTCATTCGGAATACCTCTATGTACCAGGGATATAGGATGGAGGCAATAGAAACTCAATGACTGTAAAATGAAGAGAGAGGAAGGAAGTGTGTCCTTCCTGGGGAGGAAGCCCAGTTGCAAATAGGAAGCACTCTGTCAGGTTTTTCTCACACACAAAAAAATCCACAAAAACAACAAGGAGTCTGGTGGCACCTTAAAGACTAACAGATTTATTTGGGCATAAGCTTTCGTGAGTAAAAACCTCACTTAGTCTTTAAGGTGCCACCAGACTCCTTGTTGTTTTTGTAGATACAGACTAACACGGCTACCCCCTGATACTTGACAAAAAAATCCAGAAGAACTAGTTTTTGATCTAATGTGGAATCAAAACAAATGTTGAAACCTCAACATTTTTTGTGAAACGAAATTCTTGTTTTCCGGCCAACCCTAATGAGCATTGGCAAGGAGAAGCTGCATTGGCAACTGGTGAGTATGCTGAGCTGCAGTCTTTCCAGATAAACCTGGATAATGCCTGCTGATTATGAATTGGAATATGCATCCCATCTATTGCCCCTCCGCAGTCAGGGAAACCCATTTGTGCAAAGCCAGCCCCAATGTCATGCACGTTACCCAGAGTCATGGTTCTTCTGAGCAGGATGCGATTAATGGCCCTGCAAACTTGCATCAACACAATTCCAACAGTCGAGTTTCCCACTCCAAACTGGTTAGCGATCAATCGTTAGCTGTCAGGAGTTGCCAGCTTCCAGAATGCATTAGCCACCCACTTCTCCACCGTCAGGGCAGCTCTTAATCTCTTGTGCCCGTGCTCCTCATTCTGTGGGCGGATCCTCCTTTCACTCTCCCTTCACTCCTGCACTTTTATATTTTTGTTACTTCATGCAGCAGGTCTTCTTTGCTTCTATGTGGCCTCTTCCTGATTCTTTGCAGTCTTTCGGCCGGTGATAACACGGACGGCTGAGATCTCAATGTTGCATCTGTAAAGGCAAAATGCAACGCTGAACAGAGGCAGCATTGTTCACACCAGACAGAGCAATGATTCCCCCGTACTTAAGGGCAAGCACAGTCTATACAATAGCATAATTTGCCCGTCCCAAAGCGAGCGCACATAACCCACAGGAGCCCCAAAATGGTGAGTAAGCACAGGGTCAAGGGGGACTGATTGTTTCACAGCCGTACTGTCCTCTGGGGTTCTGTGCCTTGGGGAGAGCCAACAGCTGCAGCGGGCCCTTGTACGGACCACCGTCCCCACATTTTCCACAGGAGTTCGTCCTGGAAGATATCTCACTGCTGAGGGTGACCTGGGAAGCAAGGGAGGGTCTTCTACTGCAATGTGGCTTCCGCCCTGGCCCATAGGCAGCTTGCGTGTGTGCAGCAATGGTCCCTCCACCCCTCACGGCACAGTGCCGCAGACATGTTAGCCTTACTGGGACAAGAACCACAATGGCTCTCCCAAGAAACCTGCACAAGCGCATTGCCCAACTTCTGGCTGAGACCTTTGATGAGATCACTGAGGCCGAATACCACGTTGTGAGAGAGCACATCAACGCCCTAGTCCACGTCTAGGCATGCATGCAGCCCTAACCCTCCTTGACCCAAAGCCCGTACCGAATAACTTCCTTCCCAAAATAAAAGCCGCTTACCGGGCACCACCTCTGGTGGTTGTCCTTCCCCAGCACTGGCTGCCGCGACTGGCTGCCTTCCTCCTGGCTTGAGGACAGCTCCTGGCTGCATGCATCTAGGGATTGCGGGGTGTCTTCCTCCTCCTCCTCAGCACCCTCGCTCCCGCTTTCCTCCTCCTCTTCCTGCCTGGTTGAACTGGGCTCTGAAGTGTCCATGGTGGTGCTCGGAGTGGAGGTGAGGTTGCCCCCAAGTATCGCTTCCAGCTCTTTGTAGAAACGGCAGGTCACAGGGGCATCAGTAGAGCGGCGGTTTGCTTCATGGGCTTTGCGGTAGCCATTTCACGGCTCCTTCAACTTAACCCTGCACTGCAGTGTGTCCCGGTCCTGGCCCCTTTCCATCATGTCCCTCGATATCTGCCCGAAGGTATCGTAATTCCTACGGCTGGAGCGCAGCTGGGACTGCACAGCTTCCTCCCCCAAACTCTGATGAGCTCCAGCACCTCGCCATTGCTCCATACTGGGGATCACCTGGCGCATGGAGGCATGGTCACCTGGAAAGATTCGCTGAGAGCGCTCCGTGTCTGGGGGTTGAGCAAACAGGAAGGGGATTTTCAAAATTCCCAGAGAATTTAAAGGGCGGGTCTGACGATTGGTCACCTGAGGGCAGGGCAGTAGAGTTCAAAGTGATGACCAAAGTGGCTAGGCATTGTGGGAACACTTCTGGAGGCCGATCAGAGCACATTAACAGACCAGGGCGTCCACACTGACGCTGCGGCGCTCCAGCGGGGGCACATCAAACATTATGCCTCTCGCTGAGGTGGAGTACCAGGAGCGCTCTAGCCGCGGAGTCCAGACGCTCTACGTGTCTTGCCAGGGTGGACGCGTCGGGAGTTAGAGTGCACGGGGCTGCTTGAATGCGCTCTAACTCGCAAGTGTGGCCAGGCCCTAAGACATTGTGGAAATAATGCAGTAGCAAAGTGACAGAACAGCTCCACTGGCTCCTCTCTGTTAAGTGCAGTAGCACTCCTGTATAGCACTTACTCCCAAAGGACTGCACTGTATTGGATACAAATGATCACTTGTCCTGCACATTTTTCTGTGTTGCTATCTGATCTGGGGACATTTTTTTCAGACACTGTCAAAAGCTTCTATTTGCATCACCTCTTACTTAGATGCTGTGTTTTGCTGCATATAGCTGTGTTGACAAGATATTATTGTTCAGCAGGCTTTTGGTGACATTCAGTTCTGTGTTCCGTACAACACCTACTCTAATACTTACACTGATCCTTCATTTATCAGATCTGTAGCACTAGTGGGTATGCGGCACTTGCCCACACCCCAGTTCTTATGTTTTAAATCCCATTGGATCTCCTTAGTGAGTGCAGCTCAACCAGCAAATAAGTTGCTACTTCCACTACTTACATAAATTCCACTTTGTTTCCTACTTCACTATTTTTATGCATTTGCCAATAACTGATCTCCATGGGGTGTGTGTATGTCTATATATTAGCCCTTATTTACTGTGCAGGTAAATATGGTCCTTGTATACATCTGAAAGGACTAAGATAAGAGAATTTTGAACTCCAGAGACAGTTCTAAACTAATCTGATTCCTAAATATTTACCTTTCCAAGTATCTTGAGTCATCATGCAGGTCATGCATTATGTGGACCAGTTGGAAAGACAGCTCAAAGAAATTTTACAAAGACATTTCATATAACCAATTACAATTTATCTTGAAACTTTTGTAGATAATCCAATGACTTGTTAAGACAAAAATAATGAATTTTAAATTACATTTCAGCTGAGAAGTAATGTGGTCAATTCTCAGTATTGTCTGATTTCAAGGAAAAAGGGAAAATGCTTCTTACAGCAAATATTACACTGGAAACATCAGAAAAGGCAAAATAGTGTGAGTTCTTCCCCAGTTCAGCCAGCAGATGTCACTTTTGGTTATCACTGACAATACATGATGCAAGCCCTGCAGTCCAACTGCTGTAGGTTATCCATTGGTTCAGAAGAATCACAGTGAAAAGAAGGGACAGAAATAAGTAAAGGGAATGCAGAGAATCCTTTGGATGAAATGGGGGGCATTTCCTATGACTGCTCATTTTTATGTTAATTGAATTGTTGACTGAGACACCTGTTTATTGGTCCAGCACGAAAGGATTGCTATATTTGCAACTGATGAATGTTAAACCTTCTGAAAAGAACAAATATCTCTTTTCAATCTTTTTTTAATCCATTTTCAAAATGAGCCTTTGTACCCGTTTGTTCAGAGATTCCAAAATCATCCTTTCTACACAAAGTGCAAAGCCATTATATATTATTTGTACTGCGGTAGCACATAGGAGACCTCGTCACAGACCAGAACTTTCTTGGGTGAGGCACTGTACGAACACAGCACAGAAAGTCTCTGCCTCCCTCAGGGAGTTTACGATCTAAGTATAGGAGAAGAGATGACAGGTGGAGACAAAGAGGGGGAGCACAATGGAATAATGAGACAGTGCTGATCACCATGGAAGGCTGTGGTCCCAGCACACCAGCAACCTAGCCATTGCAAGTGTGTTTGTTTTGTAGGCATTGCAGTAAAGGAGAGTTTAAAGGAGGGATTTGAAAGAGGACAATGAGTTGACTGAAGATGTTTACAGGAAGCTCCTTCCAAGCAGAAAGGCAGCATGGGAGAAAGCACAAAGGTGCTTCTTTGAAAATGTAACAAGCGGGCAATGAAGGTTGTCATCGTGGGCCAATCAGACATGCGAGCTGATATCTCGATAGTGAAAGAGAGATGATTGGGTGAGGAATAGGCTATGAAGAACCTTGGGAGTGCAGACAAGTAGCTTATGCTTGATATGGCAGAGAATGGGGAGCCCGTGGAGGGATGCAAAGAGGGGTAACGTGGTCAAAGTGACCCGATGAGCTAGGAAAATTAACTTTATGGTAGCATGCCAGAGAAAAGGATGTCACAGTAATTGAGATGATGAGAGCCCGGAGTTTTAGCTGTGTGGCTGGATAGGAAGGCTTTATCTTAGAGGTGTCTGCAGAAAGAACCTGCCAAACCCGCCTGAATGGTAGGATCTAGGGAAAGGTCTGAGTTGAAGATCATATCCAGGTTACAGGCCTGAGAGATGGGGGTGGTGTCCACCGTTATCGAAAAAGGTGGGACCATGGAGGCCTTGGGGGGAAGATTAAGAGTTCTGCTTTAGCCATGTTGAGCTTGAGGTCATGGCAACACATCCAGGAGGAGATGTTAGAGGCCATGTCTACATTTGAGCTGGAAGGTGTAATTCCATCTCGAGGAGACATACCTGATCTGAAGTGTAGCTGCAGCAGTGGGAGGGGCCAGCCATACCAGGTGCAATCCTGTCTGAGACCCTAGGCCCATATTTGGGGTGGGTAGCCCCTCCTGCCATTTGCATCACCATAGCTGCACTTCTATTTTTAACATGCTAGCTTGTTCAGAGCTAGTGAGGGCATGTCTGCTCAAGCAGGAAATTGCACCTTCCAGCGGGAATGTAGACATACCCAGAGAAATTAGCTAAGATTTTAGTGTGGACTGAAGGACACAGGTCTGCAGTACAGAGGTAAATCTGTGTGTCACTGGCATAGAGATGCTAGTTGAATTTGTTAATGAAATTATCCAGAGACAAGGCATAGAAGGAGAAGAGAATGGGACCAAGGGCGGATCCCTCTGGAACCCCACCCCTGAATGTTTGAGGGTGTATGAGGAGGATTCTCTGAATCCGTGGTTCTCACTCTGGGGTACACATACCTCTTCCAGAGGGTACATCAACTCATCTAAATATTTGCCTAGTTTTACAATAGGCTACATAAAAAGCACTAGTGAAGTAAGTACAAATTAAATTTCATACAGACAGCAACTTGTTGATACTGCTTTATATGCTATACTCTGAAACGTAACTACAATATTTTATATTCCAATTTATTTATTTTATAGTTATATGGTAAAAATGAGAAAGCCAGCCATTGTTCAGTTACAGTGTGCTGTGACACTTTTGTATTTTTATGTCTGATTTTGTAAGCAAGAAGTTTTGAGGTGAAGTGAAACTTGGGGGTACGCAAGACAAATCAGACTCTTGAAAGGGGTTCAGTAGTCTGGAAAGGTTGAGAGCCACTGCTCTGAATGATGCACTGAAGGAATGATTAGAGAGGTGAGAGGAGAACCAGGAGAGGACAGATTCAGGGGAGCCAAGAAAAGACAAGATCTCGAGAAGAGGAGTTTGGTCAACAGTGTCAAAGACAGCTGATAGATTGAGGAGGATGAAGCACTGGCTAGGAAAAGGTCATTAGGGACGTTGGCAAGAGCAGTTTCAGTGGAATGCAAGGGCTGGAAGCAGGATTGGAGAGGGTTTAGCATGGAATTGGAAGCAAGGAACTAAAGACAAACATTGTAGACAACACATTCAGTGAAAGGGAGAAGGGAGATAGGTGGTAGTTGGAGACACAAGGGCAGTCAAGGATGGATGAGGGTAAATCATGTTTGCATTGTGAGGGGAAAGAACCAGAGGAGAGAGAAAGGTTAAGGAGAAGAGTAAGGGAGTGGGTGAGGGTGGGAACAAGGCAGATCAGGAGTGGGGACAGGACGGGAGGAGGTCCATTAGATGCACGGAGGGGTTAGAGAAGAAGAGCCGATGATAACCATCTAAGTCCAGGCCAGGGGAGATGAAAGAAAGAATTGTAGGAGGATGGGGGGAAGGGGACGGAAAGGTGAGGCTGGGGGAGGGAGTCAAAAATGCAAAAATGGTCACTGGGATCATCTGCAATAGAGTCAGTGATGGTGGAGAATCAGAGTTGCTTGGCCATGAAGATGGCAGAATGGAATGAGGAGAGAATGAATTTGTACTGGAGGAAGTCAGCCTGGTCCTGGGATTCCTGCCATGCATAGTCCATGACGCAAGAGCAGGAATGGAGGAAGCGTCTGTTGCGGGTGCACAAGGCCGTGGGATTGGCAGAGACCTGCCATGGGGGAGAGAGAGAGAGAGAGAAGAGTCAAGCATGGAGGAGAGTGAAGCCTGGAGAGAATCAACAAACCTATGAATAGAAGGAAAGGAGGAGATGGCAAAGAGGAGAGGGCTGAGGGCAGACTAGAAGTCATCAGCACTGAAGGACTGGAAGTCACAGACAGACCGAATGATGGTGTGTGGGGTCTGACAGGCGATGCTGAAGGAGACCAGCTGATGATCAGGGACAGGGGCTCAACAACAGAGAGAGAACAGTGCTTGGTGTAGACCAAGTCAAGTGAATGGCCCTTTTGGGAAGTGGAAGGGTTGAACCCGGGCGGCAGGTCGAATAAAGAGGTGGGGAGAGGTCGAAATGGGCACTGAGGAGGAGTGTGGGAACTTGTGAGGAGAAGGGGAAAGAGAGCCTGGAGTTGAAGCCAGAGAGGAAAGCTTTTGGTGAGGAGTTGGGTGAACAGTAGATGACAGCAACATGGAGGAAGAGAGGAGAGAAGAATGTGATGAAGGGCTGCTTGAAAGAATAGAAAGAGTGGAAAGGGGGAGGAGGAAGGGGAAAAGCCCAACAGCCCCACCATGGTCTGACCCACGGAAGGGAAACTGAGAGAAGGGGGGGCTGCTGTAAGAATGAGCGGCTCTGTCAGATGAGAGAGAGGACAGGAGATGAAGGAACCAGATATAAAAAGGCGGTGGGTGGCTGCGATCGTTTGGAGATGGAGTGGACATTCCAGGAATGGCAAGAGAAGGGAGGGGGAAGGAGGAGGGCTAGGCATGAGGTTAGGAATGGTGGCACAGGGATGGGTTGGGGTGGAGGAAGGATTGGGTTTGGGACAGATATCACCAGAGAGGAGGAGGAGATTGTGGATGAGGATGTGGGACCTGGGATTGTGCTGGTGAGGGGATCAGAATTGAGAGGGGAAGACATACGTTTCCTTTCACATATACACATAAAGAATATAAAGTGCCTTCTGTTTTTATTGGAAATCCTTCAAAAATATATGTATATTGTGTGATAAAATACAGGTGTAGCATCTTTCATACACAGTATCTTGCAGTAGTCTATTCGGTTAAATATATTGTACCATTTAGGATTTATAATCCAGGTGCATTTCAGGAGAGGTGTGCAGCTACATTTTCCAAAGGGAAGAATTGTAAATCTATGATTTAAAAAATATATATGTTTATAGCTTCTTCTTTTTTCAGTGCAAGACTCCCTGATCATCTCCTGTACTGAACTGCTGATCACGTCAGGTTAGAATTGTGAATGCCCCCCCAAAAGGAAGCAGAGATCGTCAAGATGCTGCACTCACAAACTAATTCCAGACAAATTAGCAGAAATAGATATGAATCAGGGGAGGGGGAGGGCATAAATAGACAAAAGAGTTAAATAACAATCTCCATATCTACTTAAGATTTCACTATTAGTGTGGATTCCGCAGGGGTCTGTTTTGGGACCGGCTCTGTTCAATATCTTCATTAACGACTTAGATATTGGCATAGAAAGTACGCTTATTAAGATTGTAGATGATACCAAACTGGGAGGGATTGCAACTGCTTTGGAGGACAGGGTCATAATTAGCCTTAAGGATGGATCATAATCAATAATTAAATGAAAACTATTAGAGGGCCACACATGTTGCTTATGCAGGGCAAGCTGGCAGGTACTGGGAAGGGTGGGGATGCATTTCTGTAGCAATTCTACAGGGTACTGCCCCAAACCCTACATTTGCTTCTTATGTTGCCCAGGCAGCTCATCTTCTTCTTTTCATCCTTTCTTATCATCAGCTTCCCCTTGAGAGTGCCCATGAGCTGCTGTTGTCAGAGGAGCCTGAGCAGCGGCCTTGTGACATCAGAGTAACTTCCTCTCTCCTAACCTGGGAGGGATTGCAACTGCTTTGGAGGACTGGGTCATAATTCAAAATGATCTGGACAAATTGGAGAAATGGTCTGAGTTAAACAGGATGAAGTTTAATAAAGACAAATGCAAAGTGCTCCACTTAGGAAGGAACAATCAGTTTCACACATACAGAATGGGAAGAGACTGTCTAGGAAGGAGTACGGCAGAAAGGGATCTAGGGGTTATAGTGGACCACAACCTAAATATGAGTCAACGGTGTGATGCTGTTGCAAAAAAAGCAAACATGATTCTGGGATGCATTAACAGGTGTGTTGTGAGCAAGACACGAGCAGTTGTTCTTCCGCTCTACTCTGCGCTGGTTAGGTCTCAACTGGAGTATTGTGTCCAGTTCTGGGCACCGCATTTCAAGAAAGATGTGGAGAAATTGGAAAGGGTCCAGAGAAGAGCAACAAGAATAATTAAAGGTCTAGAGAACATGACCTATGAAGGAAGGCTGAAAGAATTGGGTTTGTTTAGTTTGGAAAAGAGAAGACTGAGAGGGGACATGAGAGCAGTTTTCAGGTATCTAAAAGGGTGTCATAAGGAAGAGGGAGAAAACTTGTTCACCTTAGCCTCTAAGGATAGAACAAGAAGCAATGGGCTTAAACTGCAGCAAGGGAGGTCTAGGTTGGACATTAGGAAAAAGTTCCTAACGGTCAGGGTGGTTAAACACTGGAATAAATTGCCTAGGGAGGTTGTGGAATCTCCATCTCTGGAGATATTTAAGAGTAGGTTAGATAAATGTCTATCTGGGATGGTCTAGACAGTATTTGGTCCTGCCATGAGGGCAGGGGACTGGACTCAATGACCTCTCGAGGTCCTTCCAGTCCTAGAATCTATGAATCCATGTATCCTGCCTGCAAATCTACTACTGTTTGTCTATGCAAGACAAGCTAAAGTAAACATTAAGGTGGTACTTTGAAACTCCATCTATAGTCTGCCTGTATAATTAGGGAGAAAATGTAGTTGAGTTTAAGAACATAAGAACGGCCACCCTGTGTCAGACCAAAGGTCCATCTAGCCCAGTAATCTGTCTTCCGACAGTGGCCAGTGCCAGGTGCCCCAGAGGGACTGAACAGAACAGGTAATCATCAAGTGATCTATCCCCTGTCGCTCATTCCCAGCTTCTGGCAAACAGAGTCTAAGGACACCATTCCTGCCCATCGTGGCTAATAGCCATTGATGGACCTATCCTCCATGAATTTATCTAGTTATTTTTTGAACCCTGTTATAGTCTTGGCCTTCACAACATCCTCTGACAAGGAGTTCCACAGGTTGACTGTGTGTTGTGTGAAAAAATACTTCTTTTTGTTTGTTGTAAATCTGCAACCTATTAATTTCATTTGGTGGCCCCTAGTTCTTGTGTTATGAGAAGGAGTAAATAACATTTCCTTATTTACTTTCTCCACACCAGTCATGATTTTATAGACCTCTATCATATCCCTCCTTAGTCATCTCTTTTCCAAGCTGAAACTTCCCAGTCTTATTAATCTCTCTTCATACGGAAGCCATTCCATACCCCTAATCATTTTTGTTGCCCTTTTCTGAACCTCTTCCAATTCCAATATATATTTTTTGAGATGGAGTGACCACATCTGCACACAGTATTCAAGATGTGGGCTTACAATGGATTTATATAGAGGCAATATGATATTTTCTGTCTTATTATCTATCCGTTTCCTAATGATTCCCAACATTCTGTTCACTTTTTTGACTGCCGCTGCACGTTGAGTGGATGTTTTCAGAGAACTATCCACAATGACTCCAAGATCACTTTCTTGAGTGGTAACAGATAATTTAGATCCCATCATTTTATATGTATAGTTGGGATTATGTTTTCCAATGTGCATTACTTTGCATCTATCAACACTGAATTTCATCTGCCATTTTCTTGCCCCATCACCCAGTTTTGAGAGATCCTTTTGTAGCTCTTCGCAGTCTGCCTGGGACTTAACTATCTTGAGTAGTTTTGTATCATCTGCAAAGTTTGCCACCTCACAGTTTATCCCTTTTTCCAGATCATTTATGAATATGTTGAATAGGACTGGTCCCAGTACAGACCTCTGGGGGACACCACTATTTACCTCTCTCCATTCTGAAAACTGATCATATATTCCTACCCTCTGTTTCCTATCTCTTAACTAATTACCAGTCCATAAGAGAACTTTCCCTCTCATCTTATGACAGCTTACTTTGCTTAAGAGCCTTTTGTGAGGGACCTTTTGAAATTGAAGGATAGTGTTTGCGCCCAGTATAATTTAAATATACAATACACATTATGGCATATGGTAAGTTTCCTGGAATATAATTTCTTATGCTACTTGGAAACTGTACATGGACAACTTAGACAAAATGTAGTTCTCCTATGTACATTGTTTTAGTTTCTGAAGCATTAAGGGATGAAAATCAGTGTCATATGTGAAAAATCAAGCAAAGATCTTCTACAAACAACAGGAGATGGATGACTAGATCCCCATCCAAGAAATATTTACACATGTGCTTCACTCCATCTGTATTTAGGACAGCACCTAAGCATATGCTGAAGTCTCATTGACTGCGGTGGGACTTCAGCGTGTGTTTCAAAGTTAAGCACATTGAATGTTTTTTTTTATGAATTGGGGCCATCGTATTCTCCTCCCTGAATACCTTGCTGAAAATATACCACTAGGTAGCTTGTTCACCAGCATTTTAGAATGTACCATGAAGAGGAATCAAAGTGATGTATGAAAGTAGCTGCACAAGAGGTGGGTTAATGGCCACATAAACACAGTATGAAATAATAGGGGCTTGTACAGTAGTGGGGTAGTGCGTCCTTTGGCTTTTTCAGTAACATTTAGGAACTAGAAATGGGAAGAGTTCTGTTTATTTCTTTGTCTGCTCCACTCTTGCATTCTTTACAAAATAGGAAATTCTGAAAGCTACATTCCAGAACTCGACGATTCGTATCCCTCAGAAAATGATGTTTTAACACCATCTGCTGTAACATTTTCTTTAATACCATTGAGCTGATTTCCTCTCCTGCACGCTGTCAGGAAAGTGTGTGTGTGTGTGTGTGTGTGTGTGTGTGTGTGTGTGTGTGCATTGTTCAGAAATGTTGATGAACACAGCATGAAGATTTTGACGGCTAGTGCCATTTTTAAAAAAGCTCTGTCACGTCTTCGTCATGTGTGGGTTCTTGTGGGAATATTGCAGACTGTTTTGCTGTACTGGATTTCCATAGAGCAGGATCAGAGGTGTGTAGTTAGTGATGGGTACACTTGTGTGTGTGATACTGCGTGTGCTGACTGCCCTCTTCTCCCATTGACGTTAGAGGGAACTCAGAAGCTCCTTGTTAGAGCTTGTGATCCATGCCCTATAACTGCAAAGGGGTAGGGGGGAAGGGTGAGACCTCATATTATGATGACTGTGTGGCTCATCAGCACATTAGGAATGTCTGGGCTGCTTCAAGTTTACTTTGGCTTAGGGAAGTGGATTAAGAACACTGGAACTGCTCCCAACATAAAACAAGCCCACCTCCATGCAGCAGCTGGCCTAGAGAGAGGTTTCAGGTAGGGAAAGGAGGCACTGTTAACTGATCCCACCGCACACCCCCAAAGATTCTTCCTAGAGCTTGCCTGAAAATGCGCAATGGAAAATCAAGGTGCTGTGTAATAAGGGCCGTGTCAGGCTATTCATTTTCCAGGCAATTAGGACCTATGCAAAGCACATTGAAGTGCATGGAAAGATTTTGATTAACGGTGGGCTTTGGATCATGCGCGTCGTGCCCTTCTCATATGATTGATATGGCCATGGCCCATGATTTTCAAAAGTGGCTAGTGATTTTTGGGCACCTCCATATTTGGGTGGCTGCAAGCGGGACTAAGTGTCTGAATGTATTACGTAGCCACCCTATGAAAATCAGTTCCCTTTCAAGTGTCTCAAGCTGGCCACCGACAAATTCAGGTACCCCAAAGTACTGGCCACTTTTGAAAATCTTGACCCTGGCAGGCATGACAGCCAAGGAACTCTCATTTGTTTGATTTAGATAGAAGACGCTTTGGCTGTCCTCTTTGAATTTCCCTTCTCACGAACAGAACCATTAAAGAATAAATGCAAACAAAGTCCTTTGCTCACCATTAATGAACTAGAAATATTAAATTCTCAAGTTCATGTTTCTTGAGATCTAATATTACATTCCTTCAAATTTCTATTCCAGCCTTTCTGAGAGACAAATATATTGCGACATTTCATTTCAACCATCCTGCAATGACAGTGAGTGGGTAGGCATATTCTTTAACACTCTCAACATGGATAGTCATTTCCCTGGACGGGGGTTCTATTTGTGTATATAGGCTGTTGAACTTGCTGCTGAGATGGTTGGTAACAGCTAGAGTTACAGAATATGCACCAGCAACGCCCCGTGAAAAGCCTCTTAGCTCTTGCTTGAAATGAAGGTGTCATAAACATACAGCTAAGGGTAGCATAAAATCCCTCCTTTACCTGTAAAGGGTTAAGAAGCTCAGATAACCTGGTTGGCACCTGACCAAAAGGACCAATGAGGGGAGAAGATACTTTCAAATCTGTGGGGGAAGGATTTTGTTTTGTCTCTTTGTGTTGTTCTCTCCGGGTCAGGGAGGAAACAGGGCAGGGAACATACATCTCCCAAAGCCAGACCTGAACTAAAGGCCTCTCAGATTACAAATCGTAAGTAAAAGTAAGGAAATGCATTAGATTTTGTTTTAGCTTGTGAATTTTCCCTGTGCTAAGAGGGAGGTTTATCCCTGTTTTTGTAACTTTAAAGTTTTGCCTAGAGGGGAATCCTCTCTGTTTTGAATCTTTTTGTTACCCTGTAAAGTTATCTTCCATCCTGATTTTACAGAGGTGATTCTTTTATCTTTTTTTAAAATAAACTTCTTTTAAGAACCTGTTTTTCAGTGTCCTAAAGACCCAGGGGGGGTTGATCTGTGCTCACTTTGTAACCAATTGGTGAGGATATTATTCTCAAGCCTCCCCAGGAAAGGGGGTGAAGGAGCTTGGGGGGATATTTTTTTTGGGGGGGGGGAGATAGGGCTCCAAGTGGCCCCTCCCTGAATGTTTGTTTAAATCACTTGGTGGTAGCAGCTGTACTCATCCAAGGACAAGGAAGGATTTGTGCCTTGGGGAAGTTTTAACCTAAGCTGGTAGAAATAAGCTTAGGGGGTCTTTCATGCGGGTCCTCACATCTGTACCCCAGAGTTCAGAGTGGGGAGGGAACCCTGACAGAAGGACATAAAGGGGCAAAGACTGTATTCACCAATAATGATGTGTGGCTTTCCGCACTAGGACAACTCACATGTGGAAAGTGACAGATTGCAGAAAGGCTGTCTAGGCCCGAGAACCACTTCCAGGTTTAGATAAGTGTGGGGATGTAGTGAGCTTGAGCTAAGAGGGGGCTGCCTTTCCTTTCCAGAACATTACATCTGAATCCCAGGGAGAGTAGGCCAATGAACATGTGTTTTTTTTAACCTGAGTATCTGCTCCAGCTAAAGGTTTGAGTAGTTCCTCTGAGTACAACTAATGGTGAATATAGCCCTTACGGGCCACACGCTGGTGAAGCAATATTAGCAAACACATCACAATGTGTATTTGCTTTGATGCAGTAGCACTGGACAGAAGCTGAAAAATCCACAGCCTCCTTTAGCTGTGTGGGAGGCCACAGAATTCAACCATTCTGTTTCTCTATCCATCCCTGTACATTATACAGGTCATCCCCATGGAGCACAATCAAATTCTGTATCCCCCACTGCGCCATCACGTATTCCACATACGCCACATCATGCATGGCAAAAAAATACTTCAGAAATGTTTTGTAGAGGTGAACAAATGTGTCTGACTATTTTTGTAGCCTTCCCCTGGTAAAAGCTGTTACTGTGAGTCCAACAGTTCAGGGTAGAGAATAACTGAAAGGAGGGGGGAGGGATAGCTCAGTGGTTTGAGCATTGGCCTTCTAAACCCAGGGTTCTGAGTTCAATCCTTGAGGGGGACATTTAGGGATCTGGGGCAAAAATCTGTCTGGGGATTGGCCCTGCTTTGAGCCAGGGATTGAACTAGATGACCTCCTGAGGTCCCTTCCAACACTGATATTCTATGTTATTTTAAAGCACCTCCACAACTGCTTTAATAGACACAATGACATTAAAGTCTGATCCCTCCAGAAGTGCTAAGGCTAGGTTCTGCTGGGAAGCTGCTCCTTCCAATGTTACAAAGCTTCCATTTCTACCTCTGCAGAGTTGCTGGTTATCAACTGATGATGTACAGTGATTATGATATACACTCGCTCTCTCTGTCTTTTCACACACAGTGAAGCAGTCCAACAATGCCCCTTCCTATGTCCATTGGGCAGCGGGTGGGTGAGGTGGCAGTTTGGTCAGTTCAGCAGGGGGATGGCCAAATCATAAGAGAGAATAGCTCATGCCCAGACATGTTGGAGTCATAGAATATCAGGGTTGGAAGGGATCTCAGGAGGTCATCTAGTCCAACCCCCTGCTCAAAGCAGGACCAATTCCCAGCTAAATCATCCCAGCCAGGGCTTTGTCAAGCCGGGCCCTAAAAACCTCTAAGGAAGGAGATTCCACCACCACCCTAGGTAACGCATTCCAGTGCTTCACCACCCTCCTAGTGAAATAGTGTTTCCTAATATCCAACCTAGACCTCTCCCACTGCAACTTGAAACCATTGCTCCTTGTTCTGTCATCTGCCACCACTGAGAACAGCCGAGCTCCATCCTCTTTGGACCCCCCCTTCAGGTAGTTGAAAGCAGCTATCAAATCCCCCCTCATTCTTCTCTTCTGGAGACTAAACAATCCCAGTTCCCCCAGCCTCTCCTCATACATCATGTGCTCCAGACCCTTAATCATTTTTGTTGCCCTCCGCTGGACTCTTTCCAATTTTTCCACATCCTTCTTGTAGTGTGGGGCCCAAAACTGGACACAGTACTCCAGATGAGGCCTCACCAATGTCGAATAAAGGGGAACGATCATGTTCCTTGATCTGCTGGCAATGCCCCTACTTATACAGGCCAAAATGCCGTTAGCCTTCTTGGAAACAAGAGCACACTGTTGACTCATATCCAGCTTCTCGTCCACTGTGACCCCTAGGTCCTTTTCTGCAGAACTACTACCTAGCCATTCGGTCCCTAGTCTGTAGCAGTGCATGGGATTCTTCCGTCCTAAGTGCAGGACTCTGCACTTCTCCTTGTTGAACCTCATCAGGTTTTTTTTGGCCCAATCCTCTAATTTGTCTAGGTCCCTCTGTATCTGATCCCTACCCTCTAGTGTATCTACCACGCCTCCCAGTTTAGTGTCATCTGCAAACTTGCTGAGAGCGCAGTCCACACCATCCTCCAGATCATTAATAAAGATATTAAACAAAACCGGCCCCAGGACCGACCCTTGGGGCACTCCGCTTGAAACCGGCTGCCAACTAGACATGGAGCCATTGATCACTACCCGTTGAGCCCGACGATCTAGCCAGCTTTCTATCCACCTTACAGTCCATTCATCCAGCCCATACTTCTTTAACTTGGCGGCAAGAATACTGTGGGAGACCGTATCAAAAGTCAAGCCATTCCTTGTACGTCTAAGTGCACAGAGGAATGTGCTTGGAGGGGAGATACACCTTTGTTTCTAATTGGCCAGTCAGGGAAGGATCAAGGGAACTAATTGGCTTTCACAGTCCTCTTCTCAATGTGTAAAGCCTTCCCAAGCATCAGGGGACCATCCTGCCATATTGCTGCTCTCCGTCCCTGTAGGTGCGGGATATTGAGCTGTGTTTCCAGGATGCCAGGAGTGTGACCGATGGCCTGTTTTGGGAATTAGGAAGGAGGGTTTTTTTTCTTTCATTGGGTCATATTGGCAGAGTCTGGAGGTATTTTTGCTCACCTCACAACATTGTGGTGTTCAGGTTTAGGTTAAAAGAAGTAAGTACAGAAATTTTAATGCTAAGAGATAATAGAAGAATGCTTAACTAGTCTCGACTAGTGGCTGATGTCCATGCAGATAAAGAATAAAAGGGCAATATCCCAGGGGAGAATGAAATCCACAATATGGCTGAGTGATCTTTTGCCTCCAAGGAGAAGGGGAAGGGAGACCTGATTTTTTTTTTCAAAAGTCTTAGAGCACTGGAGAGGTTCCAAAGAACTGAATTAAAGCTAATGCTGTGCTAATATTTGAAAGGATAAACAGAATGGCCCAGGTAATTGTAGGCTTGTCAATCTGACATAGATCATGGACAAAATAAAGGAATGGCTTGAATGTAATAAAGAAAATAATAATATAATTAATGCCAATTAACATGGGTTTATGGAAAATAGATCTTGTCAAATTAATTGCCTTTTTCTGATAAGATTATAAATTAGGTAGATAAAGGTAACAGTGTTGATGTAGTGTAGATTTCTGTAGGATGTTTGACTTAGCACCACGCAACATTCTGAATAAGAAACTGGAACAAAACAAAATCAACCTGGTATATATTACATGGATTAAAAACTGTCGGACAGATCTCAGAATGTTACCGTAAATAGGAATCATCGAGTGGGTGTGTTTCTACTGGGTCCTGCAGAGATTGGCTCTCAGGCCTCCACCATTTAACACTTTCATCAATGACCTCAATGAAAACATAAAATTATTATTGATAAAGTTTACAGATGACAGAAAAATTGGGGGAGTGGTAAATAATGAAGATAACAGGTCACAGATACAGAGCGATCTGGAACACTTGGTAAACTGGACTTAAGCAAACAATGCTTCTTTCAGTACAACCACATGTAAGGTCATAAATGCAGGTTCTACTTACAGGCTGAGATACTCTGTCCTGAGAAGCAGTGACCCTGAAAAAGACTTGAGAGTCGTATGGGATTAGCTGAACCTGAGCTCCCAGTGGACACTGGCCAAAAGGGTTAATGCGATGCCTGGATGTATAAACAGGAGAATCTCCAATGGGAATAGAGAGATTATTTTACTTCTGTATTTGGCACTGGTCCAACCACTGCTGGAATCCCGTGTCCAGTTTTGGTGTCCACAATTCAAGAAGGACATTGAAAGATTGGAGAGGGTTCAGAGAAGAGCCATGAGAATGAGGAAAGGATTTGAAAACCTGCCTTAAAGTGATAGCTTCAAGGAGATCAGTTTATTTAGCTTAACAAATAGATGGTTAAGGAGTGACTGACCAGTCTGTAAGTACCTACGAGCGGAATAGAAATTTGATAATAGAGGGCTCTTCAGTGTAGCATACAAAGGTATAACAAGGTCCAGTGGCTGAAAGTTAAAACTAGGCAAATTTAGACTATATAATAAGGTGCAGACTTTTCATAGTCAGGGTAATGAACCATGAGAACAATTTTCCAGTGGTTGAGATGGATTCTGCATCACTGGAAATTTTTAAATCAAGATTGGATGTTTTTTTTCCTAAAAGGTTATGCTCTAGTTCAAGCAGGAATTAATTCAGGGAAATCCTACAGCCTGTGTTACACAGGAGATCGGATTACATGATCACAATGCTCCTGTTTTTATAATCTGTCACGTCTTCACAGGCTGAGAGCCCTCTTGGCATCATCTACCCCCCTTTGCAGAGGGTGGAGGCAGAAGAGGATTCAGAAGTGAGCTGAATCCCGGGGTTAGGATGATGAGGGTCTACCCTGAGTTATTGGTTATATGTTGGGAACCCTGTAACCCTGCCCTGAACCCAGTAAAATTCCTGGTATATGAGAGATGGAGGGTGGATAGCAAGTCCCTTCCCAGTTGTTAAGTTCATAAATTTGCATCCTGCTGCTTCAATCTACACATATCTGTCTTTCATTCACCTATATGTCCTGATCCATCTAAACATTGTGTGCAATAACATTTCAGCAATGTCTCCCGGCTGTAAATAGCATATACAACAATAGTTCAGTTACTCAATTTTAAAGATCTGCACAGAAAGCATTCACCTTGATTTTCTGCTGTTATTGATGGGAAAGTCACCTGTATTGTTAACAAGGATATCCTGGGGTTATTTGTAGGTAACATCACTACTAGACACAATGAATTTGCGCTATAATGACATTACTTCTAAGAGACGCATGCTGGTCATGAGCCCCATGTTGCAACTCTTATGAAAGAGCTGCTTAAGGGATAAGGGGTCAGAGATTTCGGGCAGGGGAGGTTTAAAATTTTAATCACAAAGTTCACCATTTGGTGCCCCTAAATAACCCGTTCCAGTCCAGTATACTATCCCCACCTCACCTGACTTTCTCCTGGGATGGACTCTTCTCTTCCACCCAAGTCCTTTATCCATCATGTCCGTATGGTCAACCCAGCTTACCCAGCGCACCCTGGCAGACACTGCATGAGCACCTGCACTTTGCTCAGATTGTGGTGTTTTCTGGGTGTGCACTGAACAGTGAACAGATCAGTGAAAGAATCAGACACATTATGGTATCTTTCTTAAGAGCAAATACCGTATTCAGTGCTCTGCATAACTTTCCCTAACCCTCCAAATCGTAGACCGTTTGGGGTGAGATTTCTCACGTTTGATCTCAGTTCAGGAGTGTGATTTGTGGGTGTTGTTTTCCTGATCACTTAAGGAAAACCAAACCCTATCTATTTTATGGTGTTTGCAGTTCGCCAAATGCAAGGAGCAGCTGATGCTACAAAAAGCATCTCAGTTTTTATTACAAAAATGTAATCTCAAAGGAAAATGGTAACACTGATTTTTTTCTGAAGTATCCCCAGGTTTTGACCAATTTGCATGCAGACCAGGTAGATTGCAGTACTTATTTATGATTGGGGGAGAGTTCCACTAAGGGCTGTAACATGTAGTGATGACATTTTGACCTGGAAACGCCAGCCAAGGACTAGGCTCCAGTGTGCTAGTCAATGTAATGCATGTCCAACCTTTTTTGTTTTATTACAGTATGATACGAAAACACTTTCCTGCCTCTGCACTTCAATAGATAATTCAAGTTAGTCATTTCTTTAAATGCCCAGGTAACTTAAAGTGGTTTCGGTTATAAAACTTTGCAAATACATGGGGCCAAATCTTCAGCAGCGTTGGCATAATAGAATGCAGCTGATGATCTGGTCCATAGCTCTCCATAAGGAATGTGTGTTTTAATTTTTAAAAGGGATTGACAAATTAGGGACTTCATAAATGAGAGAGAATTGTATCCCCCATACATATCGGACAATATTGTCCTTACTGACACCAGGACACGCTGGGACTGTCCAATTCTCATTAAAGTCAGTGGAAAGATGCCCACTGCCAGGGCTGGCTCCAGGGTTTTGGCCGCCCCAAGCAGCCAAAAAAAAAAATAAAAAAGCCGCGATCGTGCTCTGCGGCGGCAATTCGGCGGGAGGTCCTTAGCTCTAAGTAGGAGTGAGGGACCATCCGCCGAATTGCCGCCGAACAGCTGGACTTGCCGCCCCTCTCCGAAGTGGCCGCCCCAAGCACCTGCTTGGGAAGCTGGTGCCTGGAGCCGGCCCTGCCCACTGCGTCGAATGAGAACTGGGTTAGCTGTGTAGTGTACAGTTATGCATCGATATCCGTAACACTCTCTCACGTGGCCTGGCAACTGGCAGTGCAAATTCCACATGCCCTAGGGCTGTGCACCCCAGACTTCAGCGCACCTAAGAGTGTGTCCAGGTAAAGCTGGGGAGGTGCACGACCTTCTGTGATCATTCTGAGATCATCCCAACAGGAGACCCAGCCGAGGAAGGAGGAGATCATTGCCAGAAGGGAAATGGGGAGAGTCAGGACTGGTCCTCCTAGGAGTCTCCAACCAGACCTCACTTATCAGTGGTTACAGACCCTTCCTGGCTCAGTGGCCCATGTGGGCATGGCCTGAGCAGTCCCCTCTTAACACAAGGGAACGTCTGGCTGTGACTATGTGTAACACCTCAGAACAGGTCAGGGAGCTAGTTCTTAAGAGAATCGATCATTTGCCTTCCTTTACACTGCTGCAACCTGGCATTTCATCCTTATTTGGCCAAATGTCATTGCTACAGCTATTGGCTCATTTCTCTCCACTCTCTGTATAGTTCCAAGGACAGTCTTTGCTGAATAGCACCATCTGCCGGAAGCAGCACAATTGCACTGTTGCAGATTTGCATTTATTATGCCTCTGTCCTAGCTCAAAGCAAATGATTTCAGGGAGGGCTTAGTTCTCCAAGGCCCAAGTGAACCGTCTTCGAAAGAGACATTTGGTGAATTCCAAAACAATATCCATCTTTCTGGTGCCACCAAATTTCACAAATCAGGTGCTTAATGTTGTGGTGTTAAATTGTCATTAATAAAGTAAGGCTTGTGCGTTAGGATGGAATTGGAAGTGTACACGAGTTCTTGTTATATTAGAAAAGGTGACTGTGTTCCACAGGTCCCCATGTTCTGACCAGAGCCTGATAATATATCCATTTCGTAGGCCCCTACAGATGCCATTGTGGTCATCTGCAGTAGGGGGGGGGAAGATTATTATTTGCGTTCAGCAAAACTGTACTCAATAAAGGTAGACACAAGAAAGGTGCTTAAACTCCCATGTGACTTTTTCCTCTGCAAGATAAGTATGAGCCCAAGTAATAAAGGGTCAATATGCAACATAAACATATTTGTCTATCCCTGGCATAATGTGGCACCAACAGAATGGAACATTACAAAGATATGGGACTTTTTCATACAGTTAGTTCTAAACTTTTCCTCCAGCAGCTACTTGTGATAGGAACAATGTCCTCAGCCTAGGAACTTTCCCCAGGCATCAATGACTGTGTGAGGTTCCTGACTCTCATCTTCACCTCAGGGGGTCATTAGTCCTCAGGAAATGCCCTGGGCCTTCATCGTTATTGCTGAAATAAATGTCAGGGTTACGTGTTTTGCATAGTGTGGTTTGGACCAAAGGTTTTTGTCTTTTCTCGTTATATTTTTTCATCTCCCATTTCATTTCCCTTTTTCACTTTTCCCCACCTATGGGCACTATGGTTATGAGTGGTAATGAAGCCGAAGACCCTCTGTGTCTAAAGCACAAGGCCCTACCACTAGAGTGAAAGGAGAGCTCCTTCAGCTGTGCTACAGTCATAGGCTGTATACCATCATTGCAGGGGACAGCTACTAGAGGGAGACACGACCGTACATGCTTGGCCAGTGCATTATACCTTCACAGTATTGTAGTTCCTTCAGTCCTTAATACTTCTTAATCCGTTGTTTATAACAGTGACACACGTTGGAAATGCCTGACCGTCAAACTCCATTTGGTTATGCTGGGTTCAGCGACCAAGATGTCTGAAACCTACCCACCCTGGCTATATCCTGTGGCTAACTTGAGCCGCAGACTAGCTTGGAAAGGTTGCTAGCTGTGCCACACATGATTAGTGCTAGAAGTTCTCTCTGTATAATTTAAGCTGCGACTCACTTTCGGTTGTGAATCCTCCCCTTCCCCAGGTGGGTCAAACCAAGCCAATCTGTCTGAAATTTTACACATGTTGAGTGAAGTCTTCATCCCATTAAAATCAATGGTAAAACACGCATTGACTTCATAATGTTTGTGGGTAATTAGACAAAGGTGATATTAAAGAGTATTTTGAATACACACATTATAATCTCTGGGAGAGCTGATGTGACTGTTACAATGTGCACAGCTGCAGTCTGCAAACATTGACATGTTGGTGGGTTTGGACACAGAAGAAGGGAGATCAGGATGACAGAAGCAGGAAACAAGGTCTGGAAAGTTCTGGCCTAGAACAGGGTTTCTAAGATCCCCAGGTCATCAAAACCAATTATTCTCATGGACTGTTTTGGCGTACCTAATCCCATAAAGGTCCTTTACATTCTCTGAGCGCAGGCTTCAGTGGAGATTTGCAGTTGTTTACATGACAATAATATTTCACGACATGCAAACACATTCAATCTTCCATAGGCTATATGTTTTAGTAATCTGTCTCAGAACATTTTGTAATGTTTTTTAAATACTTGAGGAAATTCCCAGACAAAAACTTTGTTAAACTTGAGGATTTTTATTTTTCAAATTTTACCTGAACTTAAAATTTTTTGGCTTTGTAATGTTTCTTTTGATAAAAATGCAATGTTGTTTTAAAAGTTACAACTCTCATTCCAACGCAACCAATTTTTGTTTGTCTGATAACTGTACTAATGCTAAAATTGTAGGCAGAGCTGTGCAGAGGATGGAGGTTCCATTTCATGAAGTATTTCGAGATTTCAACATTTGACTTCATTCCAAATTGCAATGAAAATTTTAAATTTTCAAATTCTCCATAAAGGAAAGTTTAAAAAAAAAAATCAGTCAATTTTTGTCAATCAAAGAAGGTGTTTCTATAAAAATCAAACTCTTTTGTTTTGATTTTGACTTTTTAAAATGTTTTATTATTTTATAATACATAATATAATACAAAATCCAAAAAATCAAAACAAAAAAATCAATTTGCAGATTCCAAGACCCACAGAGACCACTGTGGTCATGTAGCCTGGCCTTCTGTATAATGCAGGCCACAGAACTTCCCTGAAATAATTCTTGTTTGAACTAGAGCATATCTTTTTAAAAAATCCAATCTTGATTTTAAAAAATTGCCAGTGATGGAGAATCTACACCCTTTTCAAAAAGAAAAATTGAAATTGTTCATTATGAAAATGCTGAAATGTCTGATTTAGACTTTGTCAGACTTTTGGGGCAGAGGGCTGTCTGAAATGACATTCCAGCAAAATTGATCTGATTTTTCAAAGCATTTCAGTTTCAACAGTAATGTGTATTCCAACAGAATTATGGTTCTCTCCAAGTTTTTCCAGCCAGTTCTAATTGTAAGCAAAGTGTCTCCTCTTCACTGAGAAAATACATTGCATGTAAAGATGTTAATGGCATTTCTGTGTTTGAGTCAAGAAATACCCTAAGGCGACTGCATTTTAATAAGAGCTCAAATATCATTTCATCATATGTATAGCAAATCATATTAGCTTTTCCTAATTTAAGGAACAAAAAATCATACACTATGGTAAACTGTTAGTATATCACAGTGTATTTGAAAATGCCACTTCCAACCCTGTGTTTATTGTGCAATATCTGCATCTGTATCTAAATAATATACTGTGGATATAAGTATTTCTTTGTAGGACTAGGACTGAAGTATGGAACGGAGGTATTGTATTTTCAGGTTGTGGTACATGATGTCATTTGGAATTGATTCTGTTGTGTGTGGCAGCTATGCTTAATGTATTTGCTCTGACGGAGAATTTGGAGCAGGGGTGGGAAAACTACAGCCTGTGGGCCGGAACCAACCCGCGAACCATTTTAAGCTGGCCCGTGAGCTCCCACTGGGGCGCCGGGTCAGGGTGCCTCACTATGCGGCTCAGCTCTGCTCTGGCGCTCCAGCCGGGGTGCTGGGTTGGGGGGGCTGCACCACACGGCTTGGCCCCGGTCTGGCCCTGCAGCTGGGGCACCGGGTCGGGGGGGCCTACCACATGGCTCCTGGAAGCCACAGCATGGCCCCACTCTGAGGGTTGGGGCCCGTTCCACCTGTAGGAGCCAGAGAAGGGACATGCCATTGCTTCCGGGAGCCACTTGAGGTAAGCGCCGCTCAGAGCCTGCACCCGTGAGCCCCTCCCCATGCCCCAGCCCCCTGTCCCAGCCCTGATCCCCCTCCCGCTCTCCAAACCCCTCGATACCAGCACAGAGCACCCTCCTGCACCCCAAACCTCTCATCCCCAGCCCCACCCCAGAGCCCATGCCCCCAAACGGAACCTGCACCCCTTCCCGCACCCCTGCCCCAGCCATGATCCCCCTCCAAACCCTTCGGTCCCAACTCAGAGTACGCTCCTATACCCCAATCTCCTCCTCCCCAGCCCACCCCAGAGCCCGCACCCCAATCCCAATTTTGTGAGCATTCATGGCCCGCCATACAATTTCCATTCCCCAATGTGGCCCTCAGGCCAAAAAGTTTGCCCACCCCTGATCTGGAGGCATAATATTCTGAATATCCAATGTCTGTCACTTTAGCCACGCAAGACCTCTTTGTAGAAGATTTCTTTATTTAGCAGACCAATTTTCTCCTGGACCAAAAATGACGCTTGAGAATTACTTAATAACAAAGGAGAAATGAACAATCATAGTGCATTTTTTCCTCAAGGGGTGAGAAATTTAAAGGTAGACTTGAGATGTGCATGTAGCAAAAGGGCCCTTCACAAAATGGTACTGTAGCAGATGAATAAAGATTGCAGTTGAAAAATCGAATCGTTCTTTTGAGAACTGTTTTATCATTCCGTGTTTTTGTATGTCTGTGTTCTGCAGGCAAAGCCTATGCCCCAGAGTTCTACTACGACACCTACAGTCCCCTCTGGCAGAACAGACCTCGGGTTTACTCCTACAGTCTGCAGTGGACTCAAATGAACCCAGATGCTGTGGACCGCATCCTTGCATACCGTTTAGGGATTAGACAGGTGAGGTTATAATTTGCTTCTTACAACAGGTGCCTGTTTACTGTTATGCCCTCTGTGAGAATTGCCCTGCCCTTTGTTTTCGTCTCATCTTGTGTGAAACTCAGAATTTATAATTTCCCCTCTGTGAAGATTTGCTGCAGTTCTGCAAAGTCCTGAACCACTTACAAATCCTTTAACCTAATTTGCATATTTCCAGTGTGACAACGCAGAGATTAAAGAGGTATTCCTCAGGGGGTTCAGAGCAGGTTCAGCTCAAGAGATACTAGAAAGATTACCTGAACGAAACTTGCAACCAAATTAAACTTTTTATATCTAGCCATATATCTATGTATCTTTTCCTATGCCTCCCGATAAAGATAGATAAATATAGAGATAGTTATATCTTTCATACACAGGCATCTTGCAATCTTTGAGATCTTGAAAACTTTACTTACACATATTTAAATATATATCCCTTGTGATTTTGACATTTTAGAACAGAACAGATGTAGTGAAGGGTGGACAGTACCAGTCCATCTGCAGAAGAACTATTACATTAATATACAAACGTTAGCAGTCAGAATTAGTCTGTCATTTGGGAATTTTTTAAAGCAACATCAGCTATGTACATTGCTAAACTGTGATTAACAGGCAGTGCTTCCTCTTACTCCGACCCATAACATGTGGCCAAACAGACGGATGTTTTTGTACTTCTGTACTGATCTCAGTATACCTGACCTAAACCTTGGAGGTATGTATTCTAAATTACAGTATATTATTGCTGGTTATTATGGTCCTCTCTGGATTCTGGACTACTTGTATGTGCTAAGCCCTACAGATGTACTGTAGCTTAATCACCATACGAGTTGAAGACATTTTGATCTACAGTATTTCTTCACATTGTAGAGGGGAAAATGCCTGATTCCAAAATATCCTTGTGGAATGGGTTCTTCCTCAGCCGCTAACACTTTCTCGGTCCAAGTTTTAACCCACAGCTGGTGGAGAGGTGACGTACAGGGTGAGGCAGACTGTAACTTCCCTTCTGAATGAATGTATCAGACCTGTGATGCCCCCAGACCTTACCAAGTCAAGCTGCAACTGCCCTGAACTCAAACTTACACTCCATTGTCCTACATGATTACGGCTGTCAGATTTCTGGTTGAAAAATTGCAGTCATAGTTAGTTAAAGGGCTGGTTTTGATGCAACATGCCTTCCAAAGCAGGGCGGCAATACAGAAGAGACGCTGTGGGTCCTGCTGGGTTTTTTGAAGGCAAGCACGATGGAGGAGGGGCCGGGCCAAATTTGAGTTGGTGTGGTGACCCCGTGAGTGAATGGTGTTGCCACTTGGCGTACAGCTTCCCATAACCGCTCAACTATAAAAAGCTGTTGTTGTGTCTTCTTTACAACCTTATACATGGTGGACTGAATCAAGCGATTGTGCTGGTTCTGTCATAATCTATTTGATATTAAATTGTTTTATGAGTATCAGTGGTTCATGCCTTAGCCTTTCGTACTAGGGACTGCCACTAATTGTTTCTGAACTAGAAGGTTTAATTACATTGTACCTAAGAAAGCATGTTTGTGCTGAGGGAATATGGATCAGCTACTGTGGATGATTCTTAAAGAGAAACCTTTGTAAAATTATAAAGTGCGACAGTATTTCTTCAGTCATGAATGGCCTTTTACTGGGCTGAGTTGTAGGTGTGCTAAAGCATGCATACAATGGGAGCATGTTTCCTATACGATTAACTAATATAATTGTGCTGCCGTGAGTGTCTGGCTCTTTTGCGTTGGGCCTAGAATAGGTCAGAATGGTTTTGGCAAAATGACTGTCACGCTCGATAGCCTGGTGGTTAGGGCACTGGCATGGGAAGTGGGAGACCCAGGCTATAGCCCCCGCTCTGTCTGATCCAAAAATCTTATGGTTAAGGCACTGGGCTGGGACTCAGGATATATGGGTTCGGTCCCCAGCAATGTCTCTGGCTTCAGGACAGCTGCTCTCAGTTGCTGTAGCTTAGTGAGTAGAGAACTGGACAGGGACTAAGGAGACATGGGGGGGTGTAGTCTCAGTTCTGCCACTAGCCTGCTCGGTGGCCTTGGGCATTTCCCTTCGCCCTCTGTAAAGTGGAGATAGTGGTATTGATCTCCTTTGCAGAGCACTTTGAGATCTGCTGCTGAAAAGTGCTGCCTAAAAGCTAAGTACTATTACTAGTAATCGGTTTGGATTAACGGGTCAGACTTGAAAGAACATCAGCCTCCAATGTTGGGGGAATTCCTAACACAGCCCTCTTTTGGAACCTATTTTTTTCCATCTTTAGTTGAACTTCAAATAGAGATTTCTGTGTCCTCAAACACCTAGATCCATAGATGCACAGAGAACAGCAGGAAACGCTTACATTCTAGAATCAAAGAAAAGCCACAGTGGGAAGGCCTTCCCCTTAACAATTTGCATCAGGAGAAATTGTGTCCTTTTCTGACGCAAAGAAGAGACTCCATTGGCTTCCATAGTTCTTGGTGATGTATCAAAATTATAAACTCTTTGGAGCAATGACCATGGCTATGTATATGTTTAGCACCTAACACAATAGCGCCCTAATCCTGACTGGAACCTTTGAGTGCCACTATAATACTAACAATCCTATATCCCAGACAGCCTCCTGATCAGTAAATTCTTCAAGAGGCGTGACATGAGAGGTGGAGCGGGTTGATTATCTCTTTCTTGAGCTACAATTACTACCTGCTAATAAAACAAAGAAAGACGAGGTCTTTCCTTTTATTCTGTGTAAGTGTGTCTGTGATCTTAAACGTATAATTTATATCTGAGAAATTACTGGCTACCTTTCATTTTTTATGTTAAGACCTTCCAGCTGACACTTGTGAATTGACTCTTCTACCAAAAGGAAATGCTGTAGGACATGTTAAGTGTTACACAAATTGGTGGTTAAAATAAAAAGGCCTCCAGGGTAGACCTGGGAAGCAAATCAAAGAATGTTCCTAAAGATAAGAGTCTTTTTCAAAGGTTGGAATGTTAATAATGGGGAGTTTGCTTACCTTGGCAGTTACGATACACGCATGCTGAAAGCCATGCAGGAGGATTTCAGCTAATGGAACAATTCACTGGCATTCCGTGTTGATAAATGCCAAGTAATGAACATTGGAAAACATAATCCCATCCATGGAAAATGATGGGGTCAAAATTAGCTGTTACCAGTCCATAAAGAGATCTTGGAGCCATTGCGGATAGTTCTCTGAAAACATCCACTTAGGGTGCAGCGGGAGTCAAAAAAAAATAACATAATGTTGGGAATCATTAGGAAAGGGATAGAAAATAAGTCAGTAAATATCATAATGCCACTGTGGTCCTCCCATACCTTGAATCCTGTGTGCAGTTCTGGTTGCCCCATCTCAGAAAGATATATTAGAAATGGAAGAGGTACAGAGAAGTGCAGCACGATGATTAGGGGCATGGAATAGCTTCTATGTGAGAGATTAAAAAGCCTGGGATTGTCTAGCTTGAAAAAGAGATGACTAAGCAGGTTTATGATAGAAGTCTGTAAAATCATGGCAGGTGTGGAGAAAGTGAATAAGGAAGTGTTATTTACTCCTTCTCGTAACACAAGAACTAGGAGTCACCCAATGAAATTAATGGGCAGCAGGACAAAAGGACGTATTTCTTCACACAACATAGTCAACCTTGGAACTGGTTGCCGGGGGATGTTGTGAAGGCCAAAACTATAACTTGGTTAAAACAGAATTAGACACCTCTATGCAGGATAGGTCCATCAATGGCTATTAGCCAAGATGGTCAGGGATGCGACCCCATGCTCTGGGTGTCCCTAAGCCTCTGACTGCCAGAAGCTGGGAGTGGATGACAAAGGATGGATCACTCAATAATTGCCCTGTTCTGTGCATTCTCTCTGGGGCACTTGGCACTGGCCACTGTCGGCAGACAGGACACTGGGCTGGATGGACCATTGGTCTGACGCAGTGTGGCCGTTCTTATGTTCTAAGCCTTTCTGGATCCAGCTGGCCTGATTCACCTCTCACTTTGTAACAGAGCATACCAGCCCTTTAAGGATTGTAAAGTGAACCCACATGGGCCTGTACCAGGATTTCCTGGGACAGACAATGCTCTTCCTGATGAGGTGAAGTGGTCTCAGGGAAGCAGTCAGGACATCATGGTCCTGACTTTGGTTTTAGCCCCTGAGGCTGGTCTTCCGTGAATCGGAGGAGCTGGAACTTCCGAGGAATCAGGTTGGTCCCTTATGCTTCCAGCCAAGCTCTGTCTCTCAGAACTAGGAATCAGTGCCCCTAGTCACTCCTGGAAAGTGCAGGGCAGGTTGGTTTGTTTACCTATGTCTTATTTATTTTGGAAGACTTGGCTGATCTGGTTGTTTTGATAAGGCTTAGATAAAGAACACAGATGAGGAACTGACAAGTGCCCAGTACCCACCTTCTTTGTACAACCTGCCACATGCAGACTTCCCAAAGCATCCCAGCCAAGGAAACTTCTGTTGTTCTTGTGGCTATTGTTTATTATAGGCAGGTTTCAAGCATTTGTTGGGGTTTTTTTTTAATTATTTTTGTATTTGTTTCTATGTTTCTTTTTATTTGGCTGGCCACAAATGGCCTAGGTAGCAAGGTCCTCAAACACCTTCTTTAATTAAAAGAGAAGAGGGAGACTCTTATAAAAAAGGGGAAGGAAATGAATGCATTGGCAGGTGGGAGGATACTCCTACCAGGTGGCCCAGAGACAAGATAACCCACAAGGAAGGCACTAGAAACTTAGAGCTAGAGGTGGAAGGCCCACAGCAACAGAGGTTCTCCTATGGTATTAGCAAATCCTGCAAGAGCCCAAAGTGGAACCCAGATATCCTGAGTTCCAGGCCATTTTATGAAGCACAAGACCATCCTTTCATCAGTCAGCCAATATTGAGTATATTGCTCTAAAATTAAAAGACTTCTGCATGGCTTTGTTTGAGAAAGTGGCAGTTTTAAAATTTCCTAAAGTGTTGTGAAGCACTAGTGGTAGATTATTGGCTAGGTAGGAAGGTTAGTGTCTGTGTGTGATTAGATAAAGAGTGCCACATTTATCCCATTAACAAAATGCTTGTTACATTACTAATGCTGAAACCAGAGACTTAAAAAACTTTTCCTGCTTTCCGTACAAAATCGATGTGTTGCTGTTTTATTCTGGGAAAAATTCAGGTAAAATTTTCAGAATATACAGTCTATGGCATGTTTATACCTGCTGGGTTCTTCGGTGTGAATTTAAAGAGACTGAAGCAAGGTGAAATATCTTGATGTCTTAATGCAATTTTCATAAAATGTTTGCTTTCTCCTCCACGTTTTGTGCATTTGGCGGACCGTTTTTGAAGCTTGTGCATGGTATAAATGTAACAGTTCAATTGTTGAATAGAAAAGAAACCCAATGGTAAAAGATTGCAGACTAACTTTTTCCTCACGAAAAAGAAATTGTGGTGCTGTAAAATTGTTCTTTGATTATAGAGCATTTTAAGTAAATTGGGGTGTGTCAGCCAATCAGAGAGTAGTAATGCTGCAGAGTTAAAGGGATCTGTTTGTATGGTTTTCCCATTTATGCAGTCTCTGGTCTGACTGGCTCAGGCACTCACAATTTTGAAAATGTTTGCTGGCAGCACAGCAGAAGTTGAAAACTCCAAAATGGCAGTGAATGATCTCACCGCACATTAAGCGGTGGGGGCTATTGTCTGGCTTATTGGAAATGGTGTGTGCCCCTTTAAGTGCTAGAGTGCCAGGGAGTGATTTTCAGCTGCAGTGGCAGCCCAGGTCAGCATGACTCATTTCCCCCCCAGAAAAGAGGGGGAACTATATAGGTCCATGCCAGTTCAGGAAAAGCCCTCATTTCCCAGGACCTGGTGGAGCAACACCCACTCTCTTACTCACGGAAGTGGTAAAATACCAGGTTTCCTCAGGATGCGCTGTGGGCATTGCGCTAGTTGTTTCTTTCTCAGGGGACTGGGAAGGAATTTTCCCCGCACTGCCCGATTGGCCAAGGTGAAGCAGGTCCGGGGATTGCTTAGTTGGGTGAACATAAAACGGGAGCTAGGTTATGATGTTGCAACTCATTATGTAAATGTGCGGCGGGTGTCCAGTGCAGATAAAATGGATTGGGAAGGGATTTAAAAGAGGTATTCTTTACAGGAGCAGAAACAGGGGGCTCAGGGCTCCCATGACAGGTATGACAGGGAGTCAGCCCCTCCTCCTTTATATCCCATTGCTTAACCCTCTTTCAGGGGGGAGGGGGACGGGGAGGTGAAGTCCCCACAGCGCGTTGGCTGGGGACCAGGATGGGTGATGGGGAGGGCTGACAGAAGCTGTGCATTGAAATGATTATGGAATGACCTGCACAGTGCTCTTTTATTGGCCAGGTACTCCCAGACATTTAAGAATAAAACTGCACTCTAATTAAATCACATCCAGTGTCTCCTGTCCTGTTTCCAGCAGAACAGGGACAATAAGAACACGGAGGGAAAAGAGTTGGGAATGGCCGACAGGGGATGGATCTCTTGATGATTACCTGTTCTGTTCATTTCCTCTGGGGCACCTGGCATTGGCCACTGGCAGAAGACAGGATACCGGGATAGATGGACCTTTGGTCTGACCCTGTATGGCTCTTCTTATGTTCTTATGAGACAGAGGCCTGACTCTGTTATGCTACTTTAGGCAACTGTGGGGGGATAAGTAGGCCTTAGAGTGGTTGGAAACATCGCCCTGAAAATACCTCCGATGCAAGGAGCCTCCTTGGGCAGCATGTGGTGGAATTAAGGTCTATATGCGAGCTCTGTTTCCAGCCCCTGGCATAAGGAGTGAATCAGGAGCAGGCACTATGGCTAATCGCTGCTTATCAGGCCCCAAGGGAGCCATCAGAAGCGAAGTTTAATTTAAAGCATCTCTGAGGCTGCTCTAAATTACATCTAGGGTTGGGAAAACCCATGCCAGGTCCCAGAATAGGACCCACCTGGTCTGACTATCGGGGAGCGTTACCAGAAACAGCTCAGTATCTCTATGCCAAGATACTAGTATCATACACCATGCCATAGGGGTAAAAGACAAAACTGATTCAGACACAGGGAGAGAAGTTAGGTGCAGAAGAACATGAGATGGAAGAATCACATTATCCAGCCTTTTCAAGGGCAGATTGAAGAGAAGTTGGAGAGGAAGGTGCCTCAGATCCCAGCAAACTGTGATAAGTAGTTAAGAAAGATGTTGCATTTGGTTTAGTGATGGATCAGTGAAATCAGGAAAGACAAAAAAAGGGGGGTGGGGGCGGAGCCACCATCTTGTGAAAGAGCATCCACACAACCAAGAGTACCAACACAACACATAGTATATTATAATTTAAATGAAAGTGAGTTTTGTGAAATGTATTCACTTGAACATACACAAAATCCAAGTTGTTGGAAACAAATGCTGTGTAAGTTATGTGAGAGGGGGACCTTTTGCCATCTTCCACATACTCGGCCTGGTGCAGGGAAAAAGCCAGTTAAGATCAAGGCATTTTCATTTGCTCTGTCACAGAGCATATATAAAAACTAGGGATTACGAATGCAAATATTTCTATTTTTCAGCCACCCAGAAACAAGTGCTCATGGCTGAAGTATTTCATTTGTAGGGGGGAAAAGAGAAGGTATAGAGAAGGTTAATTCAAATATATATTGAATGCTTTTAACATTGTTCTCTTTATGAAAAATTTCAAACAGCCTCCAGCAGAGGGACATGTGCAGTCTTAAAGGGTTGTTCATGGCATGAATTTGCTTTTGTGAGGCTAGATAAGGCTTTTTTAAAATTTGTCTTTTTACATCCATTCTTGTAAAATAACAAAGAGAGATAGTTTGGCAAATAAAGTGAATACAGCATGCGAAGGCATGCTTCTTATTGATTCTGTGGGGTTTGGTAAATTGAGTTGGAGACGCAACGGTGCTGTTTTACAATTTTCATTTTGTAATATTATTGATAACTTAGGCTTATTCCACAGGAGATGGGGCTTGAATTCCAAATGTAGCAAGCGGAGCCCTGTCATTGTAAACATTATATGCAATGGCCAATACGATAGTGAATGATTCTTTCAATTGAAATGTTAGAAATAGTACAGCTGCAAATTCTTCATATGAGTTAGGCAGGGGACTGTATTTGTGTGAAAATCATTCAATTGGCAACAATAGATAGAACAATATTCAGAACATGAAGGTTGCTCAGTTAATTACTCAAAAATCAAGAAATCTCAAAGTTAAGGGTTTACCTGAAACCTTAATCCAGCAAATGCTGATGCTCTGCGTCTGGTCTAGGAGCATCTTAGCTCACCAGTCCTATTTACCTTAGCTGGTATAAGGTCCTAGCTATTGAAGTTCTCCTTCAATGAGGTGCCTAAATGGACCTTTGACTCCCGCTGAAGATAATGGGCTAAATTCTCTTCTGGTGTAAATAGACAAAACTCCATTGAAGTCAATGGAACTGTGTCCTTTGACACCAACAGGGAACTCAGGTCATTGAGCTAATTTCTGTCCCCGTGATGCTACACATGGGCAGTGTGACAGATATGCCGGTATCCTGCAATGTCCTGGGCAAACCTTGTGGAATTAAACCATATTGAGTTGCATTTAGTACCTTTGGCGTCCATTGTATTGCAAATGCAAACCTCTGCGTACTGTTGAGATTCTCTCTGTGCTTTTCCCTTCTAGGTACTTGCTTTCACTGCTGTTGACACTTATGCAATTCACACCATTACAGATGCCACATACGCTGCCACCATATATATGTCCCAGAAGCTGGCATATTATGTCAATACAAGTAATTGCTGCCTGCTCAGACTGCCTTGATTAGTTTTTCATTATACAGTATAAACATGCAAGAGTAAATTTAAACCTGCTCGGCACATTACAGTACAAAACCTATATTTATGCAGCGGGTATGATGCACAGTTCTCTATTAGCACTTCTAGTATCTAGCTTGCATTAATGAATTTATCTCTTGAGCATTACGGGAAAGACAGTTGCTTTGTCCGGTTATGAATTAGCAGATACCAAATTGTATCAACTACAATAATTGAAAGAATGGGTCTTGAATGGAAGCTTTCTGTTACTCTATCATTAATGTTGTTGTCTGTATTATTGTTGAGCCTAGGAGACCTAATCATAGACCCAGAACCCATTTGTGCTAGGGCCTGTACAAACAAACAAACAGAACAAAATGACAGACCTGCTTCAAGGAGCTCACAATCTAAATATACGAGAGACAACAGATGGGGGAGCACAAGGAAACTGGGAGATGATATTGGTCAGTATGATAGGCAGTGGTCACAGCGCACAAACTTCCTACTTGATCTGAAGTTTTTAGTAGGCATGACCGCACAGGAGAGCTTGAAGAAGGGTTTTGACGGAGTACAATGACATGACTTTGGAGGTGTTTGCAGGGCGCTCATCCCAAGGATGAGGGGCAGTGTAGGAACCATAGTTTCTTGAAAAGTGACATACATTGGAGAGTGCTAGCAGTCTGGTGGGGCCTCAACCAGTTGGTAGCACATTATGTCAGCCCTAGGGACGTAGTATTTCCATAACTCCAAAGTTCAGTGCCTACAAAGAAGTAACAAATAGTTTAATAATAGCATTCATAAGATGGTATGCTCAAATTTTATTGTTCACTTATGTTTTAGGAATTCTGAATCTTTCATATTTATTGTCATGGTTTGTTTGTTTTTTTAATTTTGTTTTTGTTAATTTTTCAATGGCCCACTTTGAAAGAAACCCTCTTGCCAACTTGCTGAGACAGCCTAGATGCTTGCAAGTGGGCCCGGATTTCAAAAGAGCTCAGATCCCATTTAGGCACCTAAACAAGTGGCCCGATTTTCAAATGCACTCCGCACATTGGCTGTATGTTGGGTGCTCAGCTCCTTTGAAAATCTGTCCCCAAGTTTGGAAAACTTACCCTTTGGCTGCTTTGAAACGTTATTCCTTTGCTTGTATTATCTCATTCTTCTTATTATTTATAGGTATTAACATAGTGCCTAGAAGTCCTACCCATGAACCAGGATTCTTTGTGAAAAAGTTGGTCCCTGCCCAAGGAGCTTACAATCTAATTATAAAACAAGAGAGAACTGATACAGTCAGGGCAGTACACCAAAAGAATGTGGCAATATTGGTCATCATGACAGGCAGTGATCTCCACGTCCTAATTGTTGTCAAGTTTTTTATAGGCCTCACAGCAAAGGAGAGCTTTAAGGAGGTATTTGAGGGGTAAAATGCATTAGATCTGTGGATGTTTATTGGGGCAGCATGGGAGACAGCACAAAGGTGCTTGTTCGAAAATTTAACAAGCAGGTGATGGAGGACAGAACCATGGGCTGATCGGAAGCGGGAGTCAACATCTTGATAATGTACATGAGATGATAGATAGGGTGGGGATAGGCCATGAAAGACCTTGAAAGTGAAGAAAAGTAGCTTATGTTTGATGTAATAAAGAAGGAGGAGTCCATGAAGGCAGACAAAGAGAAGGGTGATGTGGCCCAAGCGATGGGTTAGGAAAAAGATCTTTGCAGGAGCATTCTGAATGGATATGAGTGGGGCAGGACTGCATTTGTCAAGGTCAGAGAAAAGGATGTTGCCATGAAAAAGGCACAAGGCAGAGAGAATTTTAGCTGTGCAGATGGGTAGGAAAGGCCGAATATTCTGTTTTGCAGAAAGAATCTACACAGGCTGGATGGAGAGCGGCCTGAGTCGAAGATGATACCCAGGCTACAGGCCGGAGTGACTGGTGGGATGGTGGTGTTATCCACACTGATTGAGAAAAGAGGCAACAGGGAGGGTTTTAGCCATGTTGGACTTCAGCTGGTGGCTAGACATCCACAAGAAGATGTCAAAAAGATAGGCCAAGATTTTAGTTTGGACAAAAGGAGACAGGTCTGAGGTAGGGAGAACTGTGAGTTGTCAGCATAGAGATGGTATTGAATTGTGTTTGCAGATGAGATTACCCAGAGATAATGTGTAGAGGGAGAGGAGAAAGAGTCCTCAATTAATTGTTCTTACAATAGCTAATCCAGGTATACAGACTCACTCACACACACCACGTCTGTTCTTTACATGCACTCTCATGCTGCAGAGATGTCTGGGATTCCTAAGTCATATTCCTGACTTTGATTAACACTATCAGACTGGTAACTTACCAAAAGATGAATCCATTATGTGTGTGTGGGGGGGGGGGGGGGGTTGGGCATTATCATAACCTTGTGCACAAAATGATGACAACAGCATGACCTTATACTTCAGTGAAGAATATGAAATTTCATATGCTTTACAGTTTACGCTCTCCTCTGTCATTACCAAAATTAATTTCCACATAAAAAATTCAGCCTGTGCATAGCATTATGCCTTAACTTTCATTGCTTCCTTCTCAGCAGAAAACTCTATAATATGAATGGATTTCTGCTGATAAATATAGTGGATCAGTCAGACTTTTAGAGAGGCAGTAGAAGAAAATGATGTGAGTGGAAGAGCAATTTCATGAACTGAGATGCTAAAGCTAGAGGGATGTATTTTCATAACATTATTTGCATCTGATTACATTCTGACACTTGATTTAGGTATTCAGACTCCACCTACATGACAAAATGTTTGAGTTGTTTCACCCATTTATAGAATCATACAATCATAGGACTGGAAGGGACCTCAAGAAGTCATCTAGTCCAGTCTCCTGCATTCATGGCAGGGCTAAGTATTATGTAGACCATCCCTGCCAGGTGTTTGTTCAACCTGCTCTTAAACATCTCCAATGCTGGAGATTCCACAACCTCCCTAGGCAATTTATTCAAGTGCTTAACTACCCTGACAGGAAGTTTTTCCTAATGTCCAACCTAAACCTTGCTTGCTGCAATTTAAGCCCATTGGGTATTGTCCTATCCTCAGAGGTTAAGGAGAACAATTTTTCTTCCTCCTCTTTGTAACGACTTTTTCTGTACTTGAAAACTGTCATGTCCCCTCTCAGTCTTTTTTTCTCCAGACTAAACCTACCCAGTTTTTTCAATCTTCCCTCATAGGTCATGTTTCCTAGACCTTTAATCAGTTTTGTTGCTCTTCTCTGGACTATCTCCAATTTTTCCACATCATTCCTGAAATATGGTATCCAGAACTGAACACAATACTCCAGTTGAGGCCTAATCGGTGCAGAGTAAAGTGGAAGAATTACTTTTCATGTCTTGCTTATAACACTCCTGCTAATACATCCCAGAATGATGTTTGAATTTTTTTGCAACAGTGTTACACTGTTGACTTATATTTAGCTTGTGGTCCATTATGAACCCTACATCCCTTTCCTCAGTACTCTTGTATGTGTACAACTGATTGTTCCTTCCTAAGTGGAGTACTTTGCATTTGTCCTTATTGAATTTCATCCTATTTACCTCGAACCATTTCTCCAGTTTGTTCAGATCATTTTGAATTGTAATCCTACCCTCCAAAGCACTTGCAACCATCCCAGCTTGGTATCATCCACAAGCTTTATAAGTCTACTCTCTATGCCATTATCTAAATCACTGATGAAGATATTGAACAGAACTGGACCCAGAAGTGATCCCTGTGGTAGCCCACTTGATATGCCCTTCCAGCTTGACTGTGAACCACTGATAACTACTCTCTGGGAATGGTTTTCCAACCACTTATGCACCCACCTTATAGTAGCTCCATCTAGGTTGCATTTCCCTAGTTTGTTTATGAGAAGGTTATGCAAAACCATATCAAAAGCCTTACTAAAGTCAAGATATACCACATCTACCACTTCCCCACATCCACAAGGCTTGTTAGAAACTTAAAAGATGGCAAAACTGCAACTTAAAAGATGGCAAAAAAATAACTACTATATTAAAAGACCAGTCAACATAAAAGAAAGAAAGCTCTTTGGTTGGTTTGACATGATTTGTTCTTGACAAATCCCTGCAGACTGTTACTTATCACCTTATTATCTTCTAGGTCTCTGCAAATTGATTTCTTAATTATTTGCCCCATTCTCTTTCTGGGCACTGAAGTTAAGATGACTGTTCTGTAATTCCCTGAGTTGTCCTTATTTCCCTTTTTATAGATGGGCACTATATTTGCCCTTTTCCAATCCTCTGGAATCTCTCCCATCTCCCATGACTTTTTGAAGATAATCGTTAATAGCTCAGATATCTCCTCAGTCAGTTCCTTGAGTATTCTAGGATGTATTTCATCAGGCCCTGGTGATTTGAAGACATTTAACTTGTCTATGTAATTTTTAACTTGTTCTTTCCCTATTTTAGCCTCTGATCCTACTTCATTTTCACTGGCATTCACTATGTTAGACATCCAATCGCTACTACACTTTTTTGGTGAAAACTTAAACAAAAATGTAATTTAGCGCTTCTACCATTTCCACATTTTCTTTGTTATTGTTTTTTCCCCCTCATTGAGTAATGGACCTACCCTGTCCTTGGTCTCCCTCTTGCTTCTAATGTATTATGCTCCGAGCTGCAGTACATAGATTTCCATGATAGCACATTCAAGCCCCCGTCCAGTGATCTGTGTAGCTGAGATACAAACTCTTTTATATTCACAGGTTAGGTTGGGGCATAACCTTCTTTAGATCATGGGGTCATGCACAGGGGTTACTCCAGTCTTGGGATAGCTGCAATTGTTAGGAAAATAAAAGTACAGTACAGTGACTTCAAGAGCAAGAAAGGTGGGAAGCTAATATCTTCTTCACCCAGCAGTGAACACAGTCCAGAAGGACACAGATATTTTCTCAGGGATCAGATCCAAATTGCCTAATGTTAGTTGCTAAAAAGATTTTTAAATTCCAGGCACTGATTTTTTATATCATTTGTTATCATTGCAAATGTACAAATTTTCTCTTTGGGCAACAACTATGGGTTCATTCTTAGCATTGATTTCATATAGTTGTTCCCAAAGTCCATGAACATTCACCCATGGAAACTGACAGGGAAATAGCTCAAGAAACCTTTTAAAATTCAGAATAAGCATAAATGTTGTGTCAATAGCTCACAATGCATGTTATGACAGAGACGCAGGAAAAGTAAGTGCTGTGTGCCTCATATTCACCATGCTCTGCAACCTGAAAGATGGCAAAAAAATAACTACTATATTAAAAGACGAGTCAACATAATGAAAAGTCCAACATTAACAGATATAGCATCCTCTTTTGTGGAGATGGCTAAGAGTGTGTTTATAAGGATGCCTACAAGTCAGGCAGCACAGCACTGAATCCTACAGAACATAATTAAAATGCAGATTGTAACAGGTTTATTCCACTAAAATATTTGAATAAATATAGATATGTTACACACACAACAAACCTGCATAAAAAGAACATTTTTACGATGAAAAGCCAAGCACTGAAAAGTTAGGAAACGCCAGTATTAAAGATGTCTGTGGTGTTCTCTCCCCACACCCCATCTCCTGGTCAGATCTGTCTCCTCTCCCTCAACCTCCCTCAAGTTGGGGATTGGTCCTGCTTTGAGCAGGGTTTGAAGTAGATGACTTCCTGAGGTCTCTTCCAACCCGGATCTTCTATGATTCTATGAACCTCCTTCCCCTGCCTCACTGGTTCCCAATCCCGTGTCCTTGCCAGGCCAGTTCCAGCGTGACCCAAGGCTACTCATCCAATTATCAGTCTCCTCTCTTCATCTACCTACTCCCAGTTCCCCCCCACACACACACACATTTCCCAACCCACAGTCTCTGTGGCTAGCTTGTCTCAGTCTCCCTGCCCCTCACCCCTGGCTCTTTGTCCCAATCTGCTCCCCCTTCCCCACCTGCATATCTGGCTCTTGTCCCCTCTGCAGTCAAATCAGGCAGCTTCCACCTCTCTGTCACAATCTCCCGGCTCTCAGGTCAGGTGCCCGGACCCAGCACAGCTCAGAGCAGCCCAGAGTTGCAATTAGAGGAGAAAGTCCTGCTTAGCTCTCGGCAGGAGCATGCCCATTGCAGATGGAATCTGTGGGGAATGTAGCTGCTAAACCCGGCATTTAAAGTCTCTGCTGAGCATGTGTGAACTGTAATTTTTCAAAGGCTTATAACTTAGTACCGAATGTGGGCAGATTTTCAAAAGGATGGCAAATTGTAAGTTCCTGCCACAAAGCCTCCTCCTTGACCACATAGCCAATCCATTCTCCGAAGCATGGAAGCGCTAGAGCTTTTCAAAGAAATTTTTAACATGGGGGAAAACGACTTTCTTTTCCCCGTCCTCAGTCTTGGAAACAGCTGACCCATTTTTGCTGAAATTAAAAATTAGCCTCAGCCCAAACTGTTGATGTTTGCCAAAGTTGCAAGCAACTAAAAACAGGGTCTTATAATGGGAAATGTTAGGCAACCCTAATAACAGGCAGAGCTATGTGTAATTTACTATGGACGTGAACGGTGCAGGCTCAATCCTCATGTGCATGCCTGTCAGACCAGCTACCATTCACTGCAGAAAGCTTCCTGGGAGTCTGCAGAGGGCTGGGATGAGACAGAGGGAAGGAGCCACATGGGTGGTAATCTTCCCAGAGGTGTCAATTCTGAGGAATGGACAGCTCCTGCCAGGGAGAGGATGGATGGCTGAGGGGCTCATTTCTCTGAAGACTCTTAATGGTGAGTGAGTTGGGGGATGGTGAAGAGTTGAAAAAGGGGGTTGAGAAGCACAGGCAGGGTGGGGCAGGTTTGTAATCGGGAAGCTTGAAAATACCCCTGTGGTTTCTGATCCAGGTTGTATCCAAAACCCAGAAAATACTCCAGGATCTGGTGGTCCCCAGGCCAGAAAAAAGGAGGCTGTGGTAATCAAGGTTTGACGTGACGAGGGCTTCGACAAGAGTTCTGGCTGAGTGGGCAGAGAGGAAAGCCTGGATTTTAGAGAAGGCGAGTAAGAAACACTAGCTGGTTTTGTGAATGGTTGGAATATGTAGGTCCAGTATGAGGACCAAGTCAAAGATAACACATAGATTAGAGACCTAAGTGGCTGGGATGATAGTGGTGGTCTCCACAGTGATGGAGAAAAGGGGAGAGGATAGGGATATTTCAAAAAAAGCAAGAGCCCAGTTTTGGCCATGAAGATGATGACTGGACACCCACAAAGAGATGTCAGAAAGATAGGCTGAGAGAGTAGATAGGATGAAGGGAGACGTTCATCAGTAGACAGGTAGATTTGCGAGGTGTGAGATTTAAGATGAAGTAATGCAGTATATAGTGACTAGCCAATGCACGCTTCTCTTCCAGCAGTGTTCTCATGTGCAGAAAGCAATACCTCACAGAATGCTTACAGATAGTATGGGCCTGATCCGAAACCCATTGACGTCAACAGGAAGGTTCTCACTGATTTCCGTGGGCTTGGATCAGGCTTCGTGTGAGTGAACGTTTGACAAGCAGGAGGAACAGGAGGAGGTTGGTAGGGGTTGCTGGGGGTTGGTAGGTCTCTTCTACTCCCAAATGTGGGGTGGCACCACAGTTATTTAAAACAACCCCAAAGGAGCTTATTAAGCTGTGTTTCTGAGGTGGGAATGACACTCACTCTAAAGGGAACAGGTGCACGCAGAGAGTTAGAAAGGAGAATGCTTATGCGCGGTTTGTATGCTGCCATCTCCAGTGCCAGCTCTGTGGCACCTCAATCTTTTCCCCTCCCCAGGATCTCGCTGAGCCATGCCACTGCCGGGCAGTGTGAGAGGAAGCTGCCTCAGGAAAGTTAAAGAAGGTTTTCAACTTTCAAAAAATAGCTCCCTGTCAAAAAAAAAATATTTGAAAGGTCTTTAGAACACTCACTTTTCCTCACCTCTGGTAAAGCTGCATAGGAGGAAAATAACAAGGGCTGTTTAAGAACTCCATGTGAGCAAGAAGCAATTAATCGCTGGTTGTATCCAGTGCCTTTTTACTCACATCCAGATACTTGGGAACATTTGCCTCTGCGGTAAAAGAAATGCTGCATTAGTCACAGTACAAAAGCTACTTGGTGAACGTCAGAGCCTTGTCCTCCTGCTGCCTTTACAGCTGCTAAGTGTCTTACGGCTTCCGACAAACCTGAACACACTGAACTGGATGTGAATGTGTGAAGATGTGCAAAATGGTTTTACATGTTTCCTCTTGTGCTGCCAATGAGATGTTTGTTTCTTTTCTTCTTCATCTTTTTTGTTTTGTTTTGTTTTTTAACTGCAGCTTGTTTAAAAGGTACAGAGAAGGGCAACAAAAATGATTAGGGGTATGAAACAGCTTTCATAGGAAGAGAGATTAACAAGACTGGGACTTTTCAGCTTGGAAAAGAGACGATTAAGGACGGATATGATACAGATCTCTAATATCTTGAGTGTTTTGGGAAAAGTGAATAAGGAAATGCTATTTACTCCTTCACATAACACACGAACTAGAGGTCACCCAATGAAATTAATAAGCAGAGTACTTCTTCTTTTGAAATTAACAAAACAGAGTACTTCTTCACACAATGCACAGTCAACCTGTGGAACTCTTTGCCAGGGGATGTTGTGAAGGCCAAAACTATAACAGGATTCAGAAAAGACCTACATAAGTTCCTTGGACAATAGGTCCATCAATGGCTATTAGCCAGGATGGGCAGGGGTGCAACCCTATGCTCTGAATGTCCCTAGCCTCTGTTTGCCAAAAGTTGGAAGTGGATGACAGGCGATGGATCATTTGATTACCTGCTGTGTTCATTCCCTCTGAAGAACCTGGCATTGGCCACTGTCGGAAGACAGAATACCGGGCTAGATGGACCATTGGTCTGACCCAGTATGGTTGTTCTTATATTCTTTATTAATTTTTATTCAGACAAGTTATTGGTGCAATTAGGAGAGGAGCCGAGGACAAGTCTAAATGTGATTTATGCCTCTCTACTGAACTTTTACTGTATTTTTAGAGAGGCTGGGGACTGCATGGTGGGTGGACAAAGAGTTTAAATAAAACCAGAGACAGACAAACATTTTATCTTTCACTGGTGTGTAAAAGTGCGCTTAAAATTTGTTGTTGGCTGTATTAAAATATTCTTTGCATTGCTTGTTTTGGCCAGAAATGGAAATACTACATCAAGGGGAAGGTGATTTTTCACTCAGCAAGTCTCTACTGGCCAAAACCCAAGAAGCTGTGGCAATCTCTAAAGAGAGCCTGATCTCATGAGATACGTGGCCTGGTTTCTAAGACCCAAGATATTTGGATAAACTTTTAAACTCCTGGATGTTTTTATGAACTGAAGCTCCTAACTCTTTTGATGTCTGCCTAGAACTAATATAACCCTGCTAATAACTAGGACATCTATAAAAAGCTGCCTTCCAAACAAGAATATTGCTTGCCCAATTAGCAATAATGGATTCACAGCCTTCCAGCTGATCCTGTAAGCCTTCTGTCACATAGGTAGTCATTCTCCTGAATACACATTACTGGGCTCAATACAGAGGTAACTGGTGAAATTTAAGGGCCTGTGTTATACAGGAGGTCAGACGGGATAATCTGCTTGTCCCTTCTGGCTTTAACTCTATGGGTAGGTCTGTAGAGTACAGACACTGCAAGCCCACCTAGCAGAGATATAAATAGCACTGTAGACAGTGAGGCACAGCTTAAGTGAGTAAAGACACGCCAGAACCTTACGGTATGCACATGGGTCACTCAAAACCCAAGCAGTGCTTCCCACATCTACACTGCTCTTTTTTAGCTCCCCCTTGCCAGATCCTTTCTCTTCTGCCTCCCCCCACCAGCCTTTTACTGTGGCGTGTAGCTCCACATACCCTACCTGCTCCCGTCATTGTAGACAAGGCCTATGAAGCGATGACTAGTTCCATTGCCGGCTCGTGTGTATTTCTGGGCAGGATGGGAGCTTTAGACTGTAAGCTCTTGGGGGCTGGGAGTTTCTCTTACTACGTGTTTGTACATCACCTTGCACAATGCCCCCCCCCCCCCCCAGTCTCGGTTAGGGCTTCTAGGCACTCTTCAAGAACAGTAATAATAGTCTTACCTTTAAATGGGGCTGAGATGGTCAAAACTTCTCACAATTGTGCTGGAGCAGTGAGCCACTGTTGATCTGTCGGTAGCTGCATTTGCCATAGCTGTGACCAAGAGGGTTGACAATATTTTTAGAAGATCCCAATAACATTTTAGCTATGGCAGGAGATGGGCAGATGGTGGTCAAGTTTATGTTGGCTGTTTTTTTAAGACCAACCTCACTTTGTAATCCCTTAATCACACATTCCCCCCAAGCTTCTAGCTGTGGGGACAGCATAACGAGTGTTACAGCACACAGCCAGTGCTAGCGGATAAGTGCTTACCTTAAATAACATGTATTATACAAATGATGAGACACTGGATTGATGGTGAGTTTTTCCCTAATGGACGGCATTGCTTCCTGGCCACTGAATGGGGCCATTTGATCTGTTCTTTTGTTTACAGAAACCATTTCATCCTCTCACTTAAATGTATCCATTTTTTAAATGAATAAAAATCATATCATCATTCACTAGTAAACAAACCAGGAATGAACTGCCTCTGTGCTTTCTTAACAAAAACACATTCACACTTTGAGAACTTCATTAATGAACCTGGTCGAGATTTCCCTTACTCTTGTGTACCGTAACTGTCTGCAGTGTTTCAACAATGGGTTAGGGAAAACATTCATGTCTGAGAATTGACCTAATTTTTGTTAAATGGCATTATCTGATGAAAGCAACATAGGCAACAATGGCATGAACTTTCCATGGAAATGCACCTCAGCATCATCTAATTGCCTTATTACTCAGTGATAGATTTATGCAAGAGACTCATGAAGGTTGCTTGTAATGCAGTCTGGGTTTTCCATTTCATTTACTAAGAAAACCTTGTTTATTTACAGTATTGACTGAGTATTAAAGCACTACTCTATGATACTTAAAAGGGCTTTCTGTTGTCGTCTTGATTGCTACGATCGTCATTAACTTGTCACTGCAGTTATTCAGTATGAAAGAGTGGTGGTTCATGAATAGCGTTTAGAAATCATAATAAAATCAATTAGTTTAGCAGTGATGGGGACACACTACCTGTCATTCTCCAGATTTTTCCAGAGAGAATGGTACAATTCAGGCAACCCATGAGATGGCTGGGTCATTCATTGGTATGTACAGTGCCTCGGTCTTTGCTGAGATGAACCAACACCAGATTTTGTCCTTGTTGCATGAGCACAAAACTAGCCTCAGATGGCTTCCAGGGCGGTGCACATCTATGAGTCTAACCACTAGAAAAATAATTGCTGATGGGTTTTTATTTGCCACAAGAAATGCAGAATAACTAAGGATGATGCTGAGAATGTGAAACTATTTGTCTAATGAAGCAAATAATATAAAAAATGTAATTTTACTGACTACAAATGACATAACATGTAGTGTAAACCCTCACTCAATCCTTGCTTATTGCGTAGATTGGGAGGAGAACTAGGATAGCGGAATGAAGATTATGTATTTTTGGTGTTCATTTTATTTCTTTCAGTTTCATTAGAGCTTGGCTTTATTTCGTTGCAAAGAGTGCTAGAATTATTTCTGCAAACAGGTTTTAAAAGTTACTAAGGGCTACATGGGAACTAGACACCCATGCAAGAGAGCATAAGAACTATTCCTGCACAGACCTTGGGTCTGAGCACATAAAGGTAAATGGGGCTAACCTACGTTGTAGGTGCTTATATATCCCCCATTGTTATTGTATCTGAGCACTTCACATCATGAAATACAGTTATCTTCACGATCGCCCGGGAGCTAGGACAGGTTCATTATCCTCATTTTGAAGGTAAGGGTGATTTTCAAAAGCATGGGTGGGAAGTAGATGCTCTTCCTCCAGTGACTTCCAGTGGGAGTTGGGTGCCTATATATACCCAGGTGTGTTTGAAATTCTTCCCCTGTGGGACTTGCCCAGGGTCACACAGGAAGACAGTGGCAGAGCAGGAAGTTGAGTCCCAGGCAAGCACTTGAGCCATGGGACAGTCCTTCTTCTCTGGAATGACTAGGTGAAGTGGCCGTTTACTTCCTCCCTGGAGACGGTAGATAGGGAGTGAGCAGAGCTCTAGCACTACCACCCCCTACTGGCCAGCAGAGCGGGGCCCATGCAGAAAGGTTTGTAGTATATGGAAAGCAATTGCACTTCAGAGGTCTCTCTCTGACTCATTATGACCCTTGGGCAGCTTCCTCAAAATGAACAATCTAACCCTAAATTGACATTTCTGTGACATTACCCATGGCACAAATTGGACTGTTGAACAGCTGTGTCTCCTCAATTCTCTAACCTGGAGTGCCTTTTACACTGCTTCACTGTGAAAGCAACCACTCCTGGTCTGCTCACAGACAGCCTCCAGCATGTAAATCACTCCCAGCTCTACTGTATGAGTGCCATCGCCAGCCACCCAGGAACTACACTGCAGGGCAACACCAGCAAACTCCCTGTCCCAGACTTCCCCCAGAAATGTACGTCTTGTACTGCCCAGCCTCTCCTCGACAATCCCAGCTAACAAAGGTCCATCATTTATTAATAGGAAATGATATGCACAAATCTCGTTATCCCAAATGGATTTTCCCACCATTTCAAGCCAAACACGCTGGTTTAGGTAAAACAGTAAAACAAGTATTAACTACAGAAAGATAGATTTTAGGTGATTACAAGTGCTGAGCTGCAAAAGTCAGAATTGGTTGCAAGAAAATAAAACGTAAAACACAATTAATATCTAACTTAACAACTAAATGAATTTAAAGCAAAGGTTTCTCTCACCACATGCTTTAGCAGACTTACTGGTTGGATTTGTTTCAGTCAAAACTCCTCCCACAGTTGAGTGTTAATGTTCTTGTCTTTCAGGTGTTCTTGATGCCATTGGCAGAGAGAAAGGGGAGGAGTCTTTTGGGGTGTCTGTTACCCTTTCTTATTGTTCTTTTTCTTTGAAAATCACCTCCAGCTGAGGTTCAGGAGACAGACGATCTGGAGGGATGGGAACTTACAGCTGTCTCTTGGCCAAAATGTAGATTTCTCTCTCACCTTTTTTCTTGCCAAAGAATGCCACCAACCAGGTGACAGTCCATTTGATTTTGTTGACATCTGTCTGAGACATCAGTTTGCCTTTTGTTATTGAAGAACTGGTTTGTGCCTGGTTTTTTAAACTTGGAACATGTCTTAGTAATGTTATACAGTAGAAAGTTATAACTTTACATACAATGTTGCCCCACACAATATTTTACCAGGACAATATTGATCAGCAAATTATGAGTTTTCAAATGATCTCACAAGGCATACTTTGTAGAAAATGTATCATAATCTTGTAAAAGAGGTGAACGTAAGGGTACAGATTGACACAATTTCCTTAGAGACAAATGTAGGAGTCTAGTGCATACACATACACATACACATACACTACTTTATTAAATATTTTCCTCAACTAAGTGTGGAGGTCTCCTGTCTAAACTTCATTGAATCTCCTTATTTATATTTTTTCTGGTGTTCAGTCCTAGTGATGCTATTGCAGTACATTTTATCCATCACTGACAGAGATGTAATTTTAGTTTCTGGCACAATATGTCTATATTGCCATACCTTTGCTGATTGCTACAGTTCTATTTCTGAGAGTCATCATTTGCATTAATGTATTTAATACTTGCTGTAAAGTTAGGATTAGAGTTAAGATCCGTAATTTTTTATTCAGTTATTTCCTGGTTGTTTTGGCTAAGCGTTGAGGGACAAATCTTTTCCTTCTCGTGTGAAAGGTCAGGAACACATATCCTGACCCACTCCCAGTCCCTTGCATAACTCCCTCACGGAAGCCTGCAGAGCTGCAGGACTGGGGATGGAAACCCCACAGGTCCATGGTCTATAAAAACAAGGGAAGAAGAGTTGCTGCTACTCCAAGGAGCAGTGATTTACAATAATTTACTACCTCATTGGTGGCGACAGTGCTCAGTGGGAACATGCCACATTGGGTTGATATCTGCCTTATTCCGATTTCTCCACCATCTAATCACATTCATCTCCTCTGTGCAAAGCAGAGCTCCGCATAGCAGCTATTCTGTGCCGTGTGGGGGAATTCTGCAGGACAGCTGTCATGTCCATGTGTGTCTGCTACTGATACCCTTTCTGCAAAGCATCTATGGGTAGGAGCAGGAGAAGGCATGTGGATTCTAGTGTGGATAGTTACTGGCTAGTCAGTACTGGCTGGATAGGCAGAAGGATACTGGACTGCCCAGATGCCTCTCTTCCTTACACCCCCAAAATCATCCTCTAGCAGTGTTTGTAATACACCTATGTCAAAATCCACTCATGAGAATTGGCTCAAGCTTTAGTCTTTGAACAAATGGGCACAACTCCAACAACGTCAGCGGAATTGAGGTTGCTTATACCAGGGCTGAATTTGGCCCTTGGGACTGAATTTTCTTGACGCACAAAGGCTGAACCACTACTCTTGCGAAATGAACTGGGACCAAAGACTAAATTAAACATCTAAACCAGAGCTGAGTGACAGTTCCAGTGATTGCATCGGAAAATGTGATACAATTGAAATGTCATAAATGGCTATATCACATCACGTAAAGTGAAAACTAAGACAACAGCAAAAAAAACTAGGGATGATGGCAAAGGATTCAGAGCAGCTCTGCTTTCGTTCTTTTCATCCACATTACAGGAATTCATCACTTTGGATTATTTTGGTCCCATGGAGTCATAGAACCATAGGGTTAGAAGGGACCGCAAAGGTCATCTAAGCTAACTCCCTGCCAAGATGTGGGATTTGTTGTGTTTAAACCACCCAAGGCAGATGGCTATCCAGCCTCCTTTTGAAAACCTCCGGTGAAGGAGCTTCCACAAGCTCCCCAGGGGTCTGTTCCATTGTCCTACTGTTCTTATAGTTAGGAAGTTTTCCTGAGATTTAATTTAAAAATGTAACCCTTCTGCCAGATGGAGCCAGCAGCAACAAGGGCCGGGTTCAGCATCTAGTGGTTCCTTTTCAACAATACAACACAAAACCGGCTCAAGCCCTCACCCAGTGACCTGGGACAATTACTCCCGGCACCTCTGAGAGGCAATATTTCCCCTCTTGCAAGCACAGAGTTTGAGTGTAGTAAAAACTTTTAATAAAAGGAGGGAAGTAATGCAGCATTAATTTAGGAAAACACCGCAGCTAGGGTTTATGAACATAAACCACGAGGAAAAGACCCACTCCCAAATAAGCTGGACAGTGTCCTTTTCCCTTCAGGTTCTTAAGTCCAGCAACCCAAAAGTCCCTTTCACATGCCCATCCTTTCTCTGCACCCCACTCACAGTTGCTGTCCTTGGCCAGTGCAGCCCCAGAGTTCAGAGGTTCATCCACAGAGTTCACCTCCCAGGAGTGAAGGAGTGTATGTGTGGAGGCACCTCACACACTCCACTGTTCGGGCACTCGCTCGTCGCCCCAACAACAGATTGCCGCGAATCTCTGCGGGGCTCTGCTCTGGCCCTCTCTGCAAGCTGCCCTGCTAGCCGCGTGCCACACCTCTCTGCCAGCCGCTCTGCCGGCCGCGTCTCTCCACCAGTTTGAACCCATTGCTTCTTTTCCTGCCCTCTGTGCCAAGATAGTAAAACTTTTCTCCACCATTTTTATGGCAGCCTTTCAACTATTTGAAGACCGCTACTATGTCCCCCCTTAATCTCCTCGTTTCCAAACGAAACATACTCAGTTCCTTCTACCTTTGCTTGTATGGCTTGCATTCCGTCCCTTTGATCAGGGCTTAAATTCAGCCAGAGGTGGTCAGAGCAGAGCTTCCATAAATATTTTCAAACCTTTACTCCAACCTTGTTACCCGGGGTTTTCAGAACCCACAGCAGGGGCAACTTAACTATTTCACTCCTGGTGGTGTCAGGAATAAATCAATGGGAACACAGTGATTCTGTCTGATAAAAGATGAATGCAAGTAAGTGTGCTCTATCTAAAACTGGAGTTTATTAGATATAAGCACACACAGACATAAGCAATAGGTTTAGAACATCCCAGATATTTACCTAAACTCTAGAACGGTATTGCGTAATTAACAGCAGGTTTGCAATGGCCAGTTGCTCACCCACTGAGGAGAAAAGGTGTCAGGAAAAACATCTCTCAAGCTGGCTTCAGAGGACTGCTCCAAAGTACATTCTATAGCTAGTCCTTTTTATAACTAACTTCTACAAAACACATAGGTCATAATGACCCCTACTGGATCATCCCTTTTCCTAACTTTCAATAAACTTCTAATATCAGAGGCGTCTAGACTCAAGGTTTCCATCCACTCATCTTTTCTCAGTCTCAGTTACTTACTTTTCTCTCCCCTCCTTCCATTCTGATAACAGAAACTGCTTGCTAGATTTTGACCTTGAATCTAAAAGCCTGCTTTCCAATTAACCCTTAACTATGTGCTGTTCTATTTTATTAATTCATGGTGGCTGAATGCACATCCAATGGTTGCAATTGGCTTGATCACATTCTGGGGTACTCACATCCCTCAAATCCAGGGTGACAGCCTGCTAGTGTTGCAGTTCTCAATTGGAGGTCTGTGGCCCTCTAGAGAGAGTTTCAGGGGTCCACGGGGCCCTGCAGCTGAAGCCTTGAGGCCCAGCACACCTCCCACTGGGCTGAAGCCCCAGTGCCTGCCTTGGAAATAGGGTATGTGGTGGGTTCCAGGAAATGGCCTATAAGAATTTAAGCCCGGCCTTTGATGATCTTTGTCACTCGCCTCTGGATCCTTTCCTGTTTCTCTACAGCCTTTCTATACAGCGGTGACCAAAATCGGACATGGCACCACTCTATGCAACTGGAGTGCCATCACCTCTCGTGGCTTCCATGCTATGCCTCTGGTAATACAACCTACAATGGCATTTGCAGTTTTTGCAACAGCATCACATTTCGGACTCATGTTGCGGTTTTGATTCACCACAACTCCCACATCCTCCTAAGCAGTGCTGCTGCCAAGCCAGCTATCCCCAATTCTGTATTTGTGCATTTGGTTTTTCTTTGAAATGTAATGGGGCAGTATAATAACCTTATGTTAACTTGGAGAGCTTTATGTTGAAAGTGAGACACCAATGATAGATGATATTGAACAAGATTGTTAATGAAATGTAACAGCCTGCTAACTGTAAATCAGATTAGATGCATAGTGTATGCAAGGCCATTCCCTTTAGAGCATGCATATAACTAAGTATTTAGCAAGGAAGAACTCATTCGCAGTTTTTGTTTTATTGAGGGAAAAAAATGGGATTGCTACATATCTATTTATTTTTATTATTTATTACTATTATTTATTTATTATTTATTAATGTATTGATTTTAACTAAATCACTAAATGCTGCCACAGATACGTATAGGAATGATGCAATACATTCATTTCGATTAGCCCTCATTAACTAAAGACATGTTTGCCTAATTTATCTGAGTCAATGCGGACGATTTGTGGGTGCAATCAATAGGCCAAGTACGCTGGATTAAGGAAGCATTTAGTCTATATAAACATAACCGTTCATGTGATATAATCAATATTTAAATGTCCCATGGGATTAATTTGTCAAAAAAACACTACTGGTTGAAACCTTTTAGAGGGCGGAGTGCCAGTATATTTCTTAGCAAACAGTCAAAGAATAAACGGCTTTTCATCAACGACAGGGAGAAGGTGTTTTCAGGACATCATAATAAAGTGTTGCCAGGTGTTTACACTACACTTTCGCTGATGTCAGGAAGCTGTTCTACCCTTTTTCCTTCACACCAGTGACCTAAAATTTCTAAACATTAAAAGATAACTGCAAAAAGATGTCAGTACAAAGTTGCCTTGCTTTGGAATTGTGTATGCTTTGGTAGGCTATGTAAAGGTAACTAGATGTTAACTACAGGATAATTATAATTAATAAATGCCCGTAGGGTGATTCCACTTCTCAAAGCTTTGCTAGTGTTCATAAGCTATTAGAGTTGCTCTTCTTGCAGTTTAGGACATAAGCAGAGCTCCTTAAATGAATTTCAGCTGGATGTAGGTTGGGCAAACTGATCTGGATGAAATAAGAAGCCTCCTTTTAAAACTTTTATCCAAAACACAATTGGAACCCAACTTCTGTTGAGTTTCAGAAACATTAGATTAATCTTCCCTCCTTCCCCGCATCCTTTCACCCAGATCGTGCCAATGAGCTCGGCATGGATAGACTCTTGCACCTATGTGAAAGTTACTTGACATTAACGTAAACATATTACATAGAGTACTTGTGGCACCTTAGAGACTAACAAATTTATTTGAGCATAAGCTTTCATGGGCTAAAACCCACTTCATTGGATGCATCGTGGGTTTTAGCCCACGAAAGCTTATGCTCAAATAAATTTTTCAGTCTCTAAGGCCTGGTCCCCACTAAGCCCCCACTTCGGACTAAGGTACGCAAATTCAGCTACGTTAATAACATAGCTGAATTCGAAGTACCTTAGTCCGAACTTTCTGCAGGTCCAGACGCGGCAGGGAGGCTCCCCCGTCGATGCCGCGTACTCCTCTCGCCGAGCTGGAGTACGGGCATCGACGGCGAGCACTTCCGGGATCGATCCGGGATCGATTTATTACGTCTTAACCAGACGCGATAAATCGATCCCAGAACATCGATTGCCTGCCGCCGGACCCTCCGGTAAGTGAAGACGTACCCTAAGGTGTCACAAGTACTCCTGTTCTTTTTGCTGATACAGAATAACATGGCTACCACTCTGAAACATATTACACAGAGGCTATCTACTGTGTCTGCTCTGTGCTTTGAAAATTAGTTAACCTACCTGGCTGATGAATAAGTAACTATGGACAGAGCTTTCAGAAGCATTAAGTCAGTTATGGGCCAAATTCAATTGAAAGTCAAGCCTAGGATAAAATTTTCAAAAGTGTCTAACTGATTGAGGAACATTAATCGCGTTTTCAAAAGTCACTTGGGCTCCTATGAGCCTTTTGAAAATGGCACTTAGGCACTTGTGACAATTTTATTCTATAAGATCAATGCTGATCCATCCCCCTATATTCCCCTCAGAGTTCAGAGGGATTTTTATTTTTATCTTTTCCATCATATCTTCTTGCATTAAAACAAATGGCTGGTTGATGTCATTACTAGTTGATATGTCCCATACGCAGAGCCTCATGCATGCAAAGGGATCCAAGTACCGGGAATCAGTTATGTTTACTACTGTAGCTGAACTAATTGTCAAAGCTCCTAGTAGACGCAGTATATGACACTCATTACAATACATTTGCTTTTAATATTTGCCATTAAAATAGGTCTGGATTTTATTCTGGATTCAGATGCTTGCCTTCCTTGAATGAATGTGGCAGTGTGGATGTGTCTAGCATGGCTAACCAGCTGTCCACATCAAGGCTTGTATTGTTAATTAACAGGCCTATTTCCACTCTTGACACTGACAGAATCTTACAGGCAGCTCAATGATTACTACTTATTACATATCTCTGAATAAGATATTTCTGGACTCAGTGGATAATGTGTTTATGCCACTGCTTAATATCCAGAATTCCCATTGAAATTAGGTTCCTAAGTGGATTAGGCTCTTTAAAATTTTTATCCCAAATTACTAGCTTATCAAGACAAGAATTATTCGAAGATTTTCCCCCTCCACCCCCCCAAAATTAAGTGTAATAAAAGAGTCCCAACTCTAGGAAGTTATTAGCCTCAGCAAATGACTGTAAGAAACAGATAACTAATAGCAAAACACGTATACATTGGAAACCCAGCAATCATTGGTTCATGCATCTAGCAGCATAGCGATGATATTACAAATATTCAAAATTGTGACCCAACACCATTTGTATGAGCCAGATAAGGCTACCAATGTACAATTCCTCTATTGCAGGAGTAGGCAACCTATGGCACGCGTGCGAAAGGCGGCACGCAAGCTGATTTTCAGTGGCACTCACACTGCCCGGGTCCTGGCCACAGGTCCGGGGGGCTCTGCATTTTAATTTAATTTTAAATGAAGCTTCTTAAACATTTTAAAAACCTTATTTACTTTACATACAGTTATATATTATATATATATTATATTTAGTTATATATTATAAACTTATAGAAAGAGATCTTCTAAAAACGTTAAAATGTATTACTGGCACGCGGAACCTTAAATTAGAGTGAATAAATGATGACTCGGCACACCACTTCTGAAAGGTCACCGACCCCTGCTCTATTGTCTGTCCCAAGAAAGAGATGGATTCTTTACTGTTACAAATTATCTAATGTTCTCCACTCCAGAATCCAATTTTTAGTCCCCTCTTGGATTTATCAAGATTGCAAGTTCAGAATGGAGGACTTTCCTTTAACAGCAAGTAGTTTGCTTTTGTGGGACAGTTGTTTTCTTCTTCAATGAAAAGATTGCTTTTACGTTTTATCCCTATTTTTCCTTTGACTTTTATGCAAGTCTTTTGCACTCTAAATATAAAAAGCTTCTTTTGCCAAGACAGAGAACAACAATAATTAAAGCAGAAATAAAATCAGTGTGATTTCTGTGACAAATATGGCAATTCCATGCGATGTCTTTGAGATACTATACTGTTTTAGGTTTAAGTATCATTGCTGGCCAGGGATTTTATGTAATCCCATGGGGGAGGGTAACTGAAGCTCCTCCAGGAACTAAGAACAGTGGGAGATGATTAGACAAATTCACTCAGGGTGTAACACATCCAGAGAGGTAACATCTCCTTGGGGAGCTCACCTAGACTAGTTCAAACTGGGTTTTCCAGAAGCTGACTGTCAGACAGAGAAAGGTCTTCTGGATAAATAGCTTGAGTTTAAACTGACTCAGGGCCTTCTTTCTGATGCAGCAAATGGACGGGACCATCTGTCCAAGGGGAGAACCCCAAACCTTAGGGAAGGGTTGGAAGGACTGACACTGGCCAGAGCCATTGTGGAGGTGAGAGGGTGATCTCTGGTAGGCTTATTAGCAGGCGTGTAGGTTCTTGTATTGTTTTAATATGTTTGATGGCTATTAGCCAGGATGGGCAGGAATGGTGTCCCTAGCCTCATTTTGTCAGAAGCTGGGAATGGGTGACAGGAGATGGATCACTTGATGATTCCCTGTTCTGTTCATTCCCTCTGGGGCACCCGACACTGGCCATTGTTGGAAGATAGAATATTGAGCTAAATGAACCTTTGGTCTGACCCAGTCTGGTCATTCTTATGTTCTTATGTCCGTAATGCTTTTTACTTCAGAATAAACATGCTTGTTTATAAGAAGCTGTGTGGTAAATTAACTGTGGCAATGACACTGTTTACCATCTGTGAGGGGGGAAAGTAAAGCAGTCCTGCTTAGGCAGTTCTATTTTGCTAGGGAATTCACAGTGTAGGCAGGGATCTGTGCAGCCTGGGAATACCCCAGTCAGGGACGAGAGAGAAAGATACGTATCTCCACTCAAGAGAGGAGACAGCGGAGGATCTGGCAGCCTAGAGGGGATGCCCTTGCTGGACCATGGAGGTGAAAATACAGGTGCAGTTGCCCTGAATTGTGACAATCTCCTTTTACACTTCTCATACCAGTAAATGGGCTTACAGAGCTGCTTCTCTTCTGATATATTACCGTTGCTCCATTTTATAAAAGCACTGTCCAGGCCAAATAAAATGAATCTAGATCTTACATCTCGATTTGTAAATAGATGAGGATGTGCAGGCAAATGAATCCTGTGGTCTCTCTCTTTCTGAATTGTATTAACTCTGCTGCCTCGTCACGTGCAACTTAAAGTCAATCAAATATACTGATTGGATCATGATCTGCATTCCAATCTATGGGGTACTTGGTCTCCATCTTAACATCCATGACTGCCAGTTCTGCCAGATATAGGACCTATAAAGAATCTTGATTAGTAGGAGCCCTTGCCTCGTTCACTGTGAATATTAATATTGTGTGGTATGAAATTAGTGAGACATAAGAACGGTCGTACTGGGTCAGACCAAAGGTCCATCTAGCCCAGTCTCCTGTCTTCCAACAGTGGCCAGTGCCAGGTGCCCCAGCGGGAAGGAACAGAACAGGGAATCATCAAGTGATCCATCCCCTGTCGCCCATTCCCAGTTTCTGGCAAACAGAGGTAGGGACACCATCCCTGCCCATCTTGGCTAATAGCCATTGATAGACCTATCCTCCATGAACTTATCTAGTTCTTTTTTTAATCCTGTTATGGTCTTAGCCTTCAGAACATCCTCTGGAAAGGAGTTCCACAGGTTGACTGTGCGTTGTGTGAAGAAATACTTCCTTTTATTTATTTTAAACCTGCTGCCTATTAATTTCATTTGGTGACCCCTAGTTCTTGTGTTATGAGAAGTAGTAAACAACACTTCCTTATCTACTTTCTCCACACCAGACATGATTTTATAGACCTCAATCATATCCCCCTTTAGCCGTCTCTTTTCCAAGCTGAAAAGTCCCAGTCTTATTAATGTCTCCTCATACGGAAGCTGTTCTATACCCCTAATAATTTTTGTTGCCTTTTTCCGAACCTTTTCCAATTCCAATATATCTTTTTTGAGATGCTCGCAGTATTCAAGAAACAACGCAGGTAGAGCAGGAGCCCTTGCCTTATTTGGTTACAGCTTCACATGTACTCTGTCTGGCAGACATGGAATGGTTCACAGAGTATACTCATGCATATCTGTGGTTGTGAGGAAAAAGAAGTATGATGCTAGATTGTGTGTGGGAAATGGTATGTGATCACCTAATTACAGACTGTGTTGTACTTTGTCCACACAAAGGGCCACATACTGAGACTCTTACATTCAGTATTTGATGACATCCTGGGATACCAAAGACATCAGTGGGAGATAAATTCCCTCTGTTTATGGCTCTGGCACAGCCATATCTGGAATTTGATTATAGACACCACATGGAAGGATGGCATTTAGAGAAGAACAACAACTGGGCATAGTGAGAGGATCAGAAGATACTCCCCCTTTGGACAGGATACTCCATAACAGTCAGTTGTGGAGCTTCTTGCTCCTATCTCTGACTCATCTGACAGGAACAGAACAATAGGCTGGGGGTACCATTTTCAAATCCACTTAGGGCCAGGTGTTCAAAGGTATTTAGGCTCGTAAAGATGCAGATATGTGCCTAGAGGGATGTTTCAAAAGCACCTAAACAAGTTAGGTTGAAATCAATGGGAGTTAGGCATCTAACGGTGCCTACCTGCACCTTTAGGGAACTCTCTACATTTCAAAATCTTAGGAGCCTAAGTCTCATGGAAAGTTGGGAAGATTGGTTTCTACAATTATTTAGGTGCTTTTTAATGTACCCTAGGTCTCTTTGAAAGTCAATGAAATTTAAGCTGTAAAGGTATTTAGGTATTGTTTCAGGGTTGCAATGCCTCACTGATTAGGAGCCAAGCCTTATTTTAAAAATCCCGGGTTTCCTACGTCCCACACACACAAAACTGCTTCCCCCACTGAGCTTCACATTTGGAAATTTGACCTCATGTCATCCCTCAATCTTTCACCTTATTCCAAAGACCGCGTCCCCAGGAGCAGGGGGCTTGCTGATAGATGCAGCAGGTGCCCTTTGAAGATCACTGCAGGAAAACCCAGTCACCACAGTTCACTCCGGTCCTGGTTAACAAAATCTTGCTTTATTACTTACATGTGAACCACTGAATTAACTCATTTATTGTTCTTCAAGTAGTGCCTTTTTTTTTTACCCTCTCAAGCAGGGAAGTCTTACTACAGATGCCAGCTCAGACTTTTTTCTCAGAGGCTGCTGGTTCCTACATCCTCCAAACTTGGTCTTAATGCCACCTTCCTGGTGGGCTAGTCTCTGGTCTATTGAGAGCCCTTCAGCCAGGTCCAGTAAGCCTCACCTCTCCCTTCCACCAGTCCTTGCACAACTGCTGGAATTGAACGAACATGCTCCTAGCCACAAAATGGGCCATTACAGAGTTTTCAGACATTAAATCCCTGTCTTGTGTTCGACCACAGGCTTTACTTCCCAGACCCCTGTGCAGACCATGACAGTAACTCAACTCATTACCTAACATTCTCCACAAATTCCCATTGATTTCCAAGGACATTGAGGCTCCTAAGTCAGTTAGGTATTGCAACGCTGAGCGAGAGCAAAGACTAAATGCCTTTATAAATCTGGGCCTAAGTCACTTTATATGGATAATGGCAATTCCTGCATTCCTAACAGAAGTGACAAGGAAGCAGAAAGGGCTGAATTTTGCGGAAAGGCTAGAAGAGTTAATATGTATACATCTGATAAGTATTGTTGAAGGAGGAAAATAGAACAGTCTACAAATATCCAAAAGATCATTGCTGCCTAGATCCTTTCTCAGATGTTACTTTGTAGAGATAAGCCCTGTGGTGATTATCCAGTTATCAGACCAACATATGAATACTCCAGCAGCCCATGGTACAGTGAATGTTATACATGCAACTCCAGTGAAGGAAGCTTCCGTCTTACAGAGCAAACCTAGCTGCTGTTTAGAAAACATGACCTATGAAGAAAGGTTTTAAAAACTTAGAAAAGAAGGCTGAAGGGGAGACCAGATCATAGTCTTCAAAAATCTTAATAGCTGTTTTAAAGAGGAGGCTGATCAATTGTTCTCTATGCCTACTGAAGAAAGGACAAGAAGGAATCAGCTTAATTTGTAGCAAAGAAGCTCAGATATTAGAAGCAAGTTCTCACTATAAGGATAGTTAAGCAATGGAATAAGTTATCAAGGGAGGCTGTCGAATCCTTGCAATGGAAATGTTTAAGAACAGGCTAGACAAAAATCTGTCAGGGATAGTCTCCGTTTACTTGGTACGGCCTCAGCATAGGGGGATGGACTAGAGGACTTCTTGAGGTCCCTTCCAGCCCGACAGTGCTATGATTCTATCTGGCTGAATACAAGTGAAATGGCTAGTAGCCCTAAGACAGCCTGGGTGGAACAAAGTGAGTGACTGACAAGGATTTCAGACAGCGAGAGTCTCAGGAATACATGTGCAGCATGATAGAACTGGTGACCTATGTAAGGCGATCAAAATGAAGAACCCCAAAAAGTTGAAGCTGAAAGAATGTGAAGAATTGAAACATGCCACCAGGAGTTTTTATTATTATGTGTACTGCTGAAGGATTGGGGCCCCATTGTGATAGACATTGTATACACATGTAACAAAAAGACTGCCCCCATGTCTAAGAGCGTACAGTCTAACCGTTTTATTTGGTCTCTGAAAGGTTTGCTTAAAGCTTGGTTAGAAGTTAGAACGCGAGTTCTGATTTGCATGCAGGGTACCAGTATCAGTAATGCTGACCTAAACTCTGTAAGAGCTCTCAATGCATCTGTCCGTGAGATTCCCATTTTGATGAATAAGAGTCATAGGGCTGAATTCCCCATGCCCTGCTTTGCAAATGAAGCCCTAAATCTTGTTATAATTACCCTTAACATCTTCTCTGCGGCACTCTTGTTGCTTCGCTCTCAAGGACAGCACCGTCTACTTGAGACAAGGTTTATTCATTATTATGTAAAGTTTCCTGACAGATTGCGAAGGTACACAGCGTATTATGCATTATTCAGGGAATATTAAACGTCCCCGTGTCCTTTGTATTTGTTTCCACTCTATTTTCTCATACTACTAAATCACCTATGTTATGAGCATTTGATGTAGGTCGGAATTTAGCCGCGAGTGTAATCGGTGTTGAGTTCTACAGGGGTATGTGCTGCTTTCTTGCCCCTCCCACTCAACATGGCATATAAGTGATGTGCAGTTTATCCAGCATATTGCCCTACTCACATTTAGCCTGGATCATTCATACTTTTGAATTAAGGGTTTGTTTGAGCCGTGAATAGAAGAGGTACATGTGGCATAACAACATGTACAATACAAACAACAGAAGGAAAAATTCTCCGAGTGGCATAAATGCTGATGTATGCAAATGTTTCCTTTGTAAGCTGTGTGATCGCAAAATAACGCATTCTGCAAAACTTGAATATATCAGATATTCATGCTATATTTATGTTCATGGGGATCCAAACTGGGGAGAGAGTTAAGAGACTGAATATCTGTTATGCAATGAGTGCCTTGGCTTTCATAGTTCATTTCATTGGCTCTCATCGGTGATGTAGTAGCTAACACCAGAAGAGCCGACATCTAGCAGACATCTGTCAATTTGTAATTTTGTATTAAAGATGCTCATATGATCTTTTTAAAGATACAATATAATGTCACATATTTTGTCATATAGTTATAATTATTTACTTATTGTGGTGGCCTAGGAATCCCATTCATGGACCCAAGCCCCAGAATACTAGGCATTGTACAAACACGTAGGCCCATTGGTACTTAGTTGACATTTTATTAATATTTGATCTTTGAAGTTTTTATTATTTCCATGCTCAGGAGGGTGGAAGGTTAATACCACTTTCTGTACAGGGCTCGAACCTGTAAGCTGCTGAGCAAGCAGCCCTCATTCAGCACTTGTGAGTGGGACCGTCACAAGCTTAAAATGAGATTAATAGATTTCAAGGCCAAAAGGGATCACTGTGATGTCCAGTCTGACCACCTGGATAACACAGGCCAGAGAACTTCCCCCAAATAATTCCTACAGCAGATCTTTTAGAAAAACTTCCATCTTGATTTAAAAATGGTCAATGATGGAGAATCCACCAAGACCCTTGGTAAATTATCCCAACGGTTAATCACCCTAACTGTCAAAAATTTACCTTATTTGCAGTCAGAATATGTCAATTGTCAACTTCCAGCCATTGATTCATGCTACACCTTGCTCTGCTTAAATTAAAATGGAATTAAACAATTAAATAATTGTTCCCCATGTATCCCTCTAGTCAGAGATTTGCATGCCTTTGTAGCCCTTAGGTAGCCTAGAAGTAAGACATCAAGGAGAGCAGACGTGTAATTTCCTCCTGTATCAGAGCGATATTTTAAATACCTTACCTCAGAGGAAGAATGGCTATGCAGTGGGCACTCAAAGGTTTTTATGGTAAGCTTTGAATCGACAGTATAAACAGTAACAATGACAAATTTGTAGAACTGTCCACTTTGCTGAACTACAGTTTGCACGTGTCCCATCCAGCCCTAAATTCTTTCCAGCCCTAAATCCCACTCATTTTCCTCCTTTTCTACCACTCTGACAGTCATAAAGTCAACAGTTTTGTGACTGTGCACGTGCTCGGTCCCGTCCTAGCAAGTAGAGACTGATTCAGATCAATTCCTGGCAATTCAAGACAACTTGAGTCTTTTCTGCAAAGTTCTGAGTGGTGGTGTTAATGCGGCAGTAGCCTACTGAGACTAATTACAAACAAAGAGCTGCATTGCCCCATTCTGCTTAAATAAGTTACACATGCAGAGAAAGACGTTTCCGTATAATGGTTAATTTCAGTTTGCCCTTACTGGAATATATAATAAATCAATGTTGAGTGCGAAATACCCTTTTTACCTATCTGATCCAGGCACAGGAAAGGAATAATTAGACTATGTCTCTTCACGGCTGCAGTTTAAAACCAGCCTTTCTCCGGTAGTCGTTTGTCATAAGCGGCTATGAAATTGCTGCTTTTGCTGCGGTACCCTGCCTTAGCTGCTTGTTTCTACTGACAGACCCCCACGAATGAACAGATCGTGTATTAATGGACTTCTGGGTATTGCAATGACATAAATAATCTTTCTCCTGCAGCAGCCTACTGCACGGCCCATTTCAAAGCTACCTTTTAAGTGGAGAGCATTGTAGTAAGAGGATGTATTTTAACAAATAGAGTGCCATATACTGCACACACACCATTTTTAATAAACAGCAGAACTTTGATCTTTCATAGGCAATACTGGTCCTTTTATGTATACTTTGTTTTAAACCGTTCCAGCTCTCTCTCCTTCCAGCTTTTTCTTAATTGACCACCATTGTTTTTATTCCCACACACACACATTTCACAGGTGCATACCTTAACTTGTGAACAGTTCCACTGAAGCCAAAACATCAGCAAGGTCAGAACCTTAGCATGAGGTTTTCCAAAGTGCTCAGCATTGGCCTACCACAGTTCTCTCAGAAGCTAATGTAATACCCTCACTGTCTTCAATGGAGGCAGAGAACGCTAATGACGTCCCATCCTTCCTTTAGAACATTCTTACATTTTGTTGGTTTCTCAACCGTATTTTTACCTGAGGTGGGTTTGTGCTGTATGTTTAATAATAGACCAGTCCTGCTTTCTTTTCCGTGGAGGCAGATATAAACCTTCCAGTCAATGTTTTAATTTTGCTTTTCGCATCATTTGCTGGCATCAAATGCGATGCGTTAGCAGCTTATTTCCCCAACTATTTCAGTATACCCTTTTCTGACAGATTTGAATTAAAAATCTGAAAAAAGGGGGGTGTTGTTTTTAATAAACATGAAGTTCTATAATAGCAAGTTTGTAATAATTAATGACATCAATGCACCTGCCAAGCAGAATCAGTTGAGTAGAACATCTCATTATAACAGCATAGGACCTGCAGAGTTCCTTTGGGATGTATAGTAAATATTTAATGATTTGTTCTTGATAGCTTGGAGAGAATACCTGTAATAAGCCAGTGTATCTTTAGGTAATATTGAAATATCCAATAACTTTGCTACCCAAAATGCATACACTTTGAGTGTTTTTGGTCATTAATAAACCACTTAAAGCATGAAGGAAATAATGTGGCATTCAGTATTTGTTAAACTTTCTCTCTAATTAGATTTTTCATCTCTTGGTCAAGTGCATTGAAAATGACAGTTTATTGATTTAGATGTTGAAAATCCTGTACACTCTATGAAGTGTAAATATACACAACTGCTCCTTATTTGCTTCATATTGACATTTCATTGTTCTTTTCAATCCATCCATCCTTTCTGAGGTGACTAGGGCTGTTAATAATTGTGGAGTCTGTTCCTATGCAGTGCCGAGAGTCCTCAACTCCTGTTGACTTATGGTGTAATTCTACTGTGAAGTATGACATCCTGGGGTCATGTAATTGTCTCTCAATGATTTCCATGTCAAATGTGCTCACTGTACAACTAAACGACATTTCCTTCTAATGGCCGACTCTGCAAACTCAGTCTGAGCTCTGAGAGTCAAGCTGGGTGATTCCCTTCTTACTCAGCGACAAAGTGGTAAAGCACTGGGAGCCATACTGTGCTGTGTTACTCCTGTACCTTCTCATTATCTTCAGTTCTGCCCCAGGTGACACATGGGCAACCTCATTGCCGTGAATGGGGATGCAGAGGGGCACCTGGCTAGGCCTGAAGGACCAATACCCTTGACGAGGAGGAGTGGACCTCAGCTCACTCTGCCATGGCTGAGAGCTCTGCAAGCAGAAAAGGAGTAAGGAGTGCTGGCCTAAAAGAGGGAATCCATTTCCTCAAAAATGTTCATGTTTTTGAATAAAGGTTTCATCCTGAAGCAGGGACAAAGCGTTAAAAAGGCAAAATATTCACGGAAAGGGGTTTCAGGAAAAACTCCGTTTCGGGAGACCAGAAACAGAAATTTTCAGCTGCCCTCAGGCGCTCTACCTCCATGCCACCCCCACAGCTCCAGGAGCTGGAGAGGCATTGTCCATCCCCTGGAGCTTAGGGGGAAGTGAGAAGGCAGAGCACCTGGTTCGTTCCACTCAATCCCCTGGAGCTGGGAGCGAGGCAGGGAAACTTGCCTGTGTTTTGCAGAACGTTTTTTCATGTCTGTAATAGATTCAGCAGAACATTTGACTCTATCAGATTGGAACTTTCCAACAAAACTGAGTTTCATCAGAAAATTTCCAAGCAGTTCTAGGCGAAAGCACTTACTTTTCTCACTGCAGTCGGCTGGTGTGATTCTAAATACTTATTGGGAGCAGGTCTACCAGGCACAAAGGTGCCTTCATACATAGTCTCTTTTCAGGATGCAGCCACACTGTGAATGGACATCAAGGACTATAAGTACTCACAAATTTGGGACCTTTGAGTGCATCAGCTGAACAGCATTTAAAAGAGGGCACATTTTAAACATTCTTAAACCTAATTGATTCTCTCAGTTGAATCTAGAACTTAAGGCCAGAATTTCAAAGGTATCTAGGTACCTAAAGATGCAAAGAGGTGCTAGTGGGATTTTCAAAAGCATCTACACACCTATCTGCAGTTTTAGGCAACTAATTTCTTTTAAAACTCTGGCCCTTAGTTTTTTCCCTGATGTGTTAGAAACTTTTTAAGATGAAAAACTGAAAATGCTTGGTTGCTTTCATGTTACTCTGAAAGACCTGTATGTGATGTTTGATAGGAGCAGATGTGCTACAACAAAGAATGCAATGAGGAGTTTGATGCATAGGAAAGGCAGGTGAGAATGGAAATAACTTATTTGCCCGCAGATTGCAGAGGTCAGGAATTGTGGTTTTAAGGCCAGTTATCTCTGCAACCTCAATTAAGTGATCCATTAGTTATAAAAAATGGGGCTTTTATGTGTTAGGTGCCATACGAACGATTTTGTGTTCTTATCTAGAGCTAATCAAGCAAATGATGAAATGTACAACCAGTGCAGCGGTTCTGCAGACCCCTGTGCTCCATTTCCAGAATGAAAGGGTGGCAGTTTGTGCCAAAAGCTCCAATCTTTCCATGATTCTTCTGATTTCAGGCTGGACAACAGCGTTGGTGGGAACAGGAGATCACGGTAAACGGAAACATTCAGAAAGGAGAGTTAATTACATACAACCTGACTGAGCTGATCAAGCCAGAGGCCTATGAAGTCCGCCTAACTCCCATCACCAGATTTGGGGAGGGAGATTCAACCATTCGTGTCATCAAATATAGTGGTAAGGAGATGTTATGGTAACAGGAGACATATTCAAATATGGATTGCACAGTTTAATGTAACTTGTAATGTGCAGTTAAGAGCAAACTTTAGTTGCTGTCACTGTAAGATACATAATCATGCTCAAAGAGTAATTATCAATAGTTCGATGCCAAACTGATGGAATATATCTAGTGGGGTCTTGCAGGGGTCTGTTCTGGGTCCAGTACTGTTCAGTATTTTCATTAATACCTTGGATAATGGAATGCAAAGGATACTTTTAAAATTTGCAGATGTCATTAACCCGGGAGGGGTTGCTAGCACTCAGAAGGACAGGATTAGAATTCAAAATGACCTTGACAAATTGGTGAATTGGTCTGAAATAAAGACACATGCAAAGTACTACACTTAGGAAGAAAAAAAATCAAATGCACAAATACAAAATTGTGAACTAGGCAGTAGTACAGCTAAAAAAGGTCTGGGGTTATAATGGATCACACATTGAATACGAGTCAACAATGCGATGCAGTTGTGAAAAAGTAATCTTATCCTGGGGTGTATTAACAGGAGTGTTGTAGGTAAGACACAGAAGGTAACTGTCCTGCTCTGCTTGGCACTGGTGAGGCCTCAGTTGGAGCATTGTAACCACTCCTAGGTGCCACACTTGGGAAAGGTGTGGTCAAATTAGAGAGAATCCAAAGGAGAGCAACAAAAACAATAAAAGGTTTAGAAAACCTGACCTGTGAGGAAAAGCTTAAACAGACAAATAAACAAACAAACAAAACTGGTCAGGTTTAGTCCTGAGAAAAGAAGACTGGGGGGAACCTGGTAACAGTCTTCAAATATTTTAAAGGCTGTGATAAAGAGGATGGTGATCAGTTGTTTTCCATGTCCATGGAGGGTAGGACTAGTACCGATCAGCTAAATCTGCATTAAGGTAGATTTAGGTTAGATACTATGAAAAGCTTTCTAACTATAAGGATAGTTAAGCACTGGAATAGGCTTCCAAAGGAGGTTGTGGAATCCCTGTCATTAGAAGGTTTTAAGAACAGATTGGACAAACATCTGACAGGCATGGCCTAGGTTTCCTTAGTCCTGCCTCAGCGCAGGGGGTGGACAATGACCTCTCAAGGTCATGTCCAGTCCTACATTTCTATGACACTATGAAATTGAACAAATAGGTAGAATTATGTCTAAGGCCCCAATCCGGCAATCAGATTGTCACAGGCAGACCCTTGTGCCTGCATGAAGCTTGCTGCTCTGTGTAGAGCTGGGCAGCGACAGGATTTTCGATTTCCCAGGAAATTCCACAGTCTCCATTTTTTTTCCATTCCAAAATGGAATAAAGCCCAAAAAAAAAAATTGAAATTTCTTCTGAAACACAATTCAGAAAAAAAACATTTTGAGTAGATTAAAACATTTTGTTTAGGTAAAATCTAGATACTTTGTTCCATTTTCAACCTTTTAAAACTTTTTTTTTATATAAAAACAATGAAGTTCATTTCAAAAAGTTGTTTCAAAACAAAATTTAACCATTCCTTTGGGAAAATATCAAAACACTTCATTTTGGAACTTTTTCTAAACAAAATTTTGTCAAATTTGACATTTTTTAAAACATTTCAGTTTTGATGAAAACAGCTTCGTTTTCGCACAAAATGTTTCAACCACAATATTCTGACGAGCTCTAGTTCAGGGCAAGTGCAAGCGTCTTCCCACAATGACCCCCAGATGCCATGTGGGCACAGAAGGCTGCTCACATGAATCTTTGGATTGCTATAGCCTTTGTTTTACAGAAATCTCCAAATATTTCCAACATTTGACTCCTTAGTTTTTGTGAATATTTGCTTAATGAATTGAATTCTCTTTTCCTGTTTGTTTCCCTTTTGTGTTCACATTCTGTAAATATCATAATGAAAGGACCATATGCCCACGTGGGGTATTTCTACTGAAGTCAGTGGAGCTGGGGCAAAATAATACCAGCTGAGGACCTGGCCCAATGACTGGAAGGATTTTTAACTGAAAAAAAATGAAGTAAATTTAAGCACGTATTGGAGGATCTTTGTAGCAAGGGAATTTTAAAGTTTGGAAATGCCCGTGTTAGCATTAGAAACCTGATTCTGTGGTACCCTCGTCCAAACAGGAAACAGATGGCATGTTGAGTCAAAACTAAGCAACATAATTCCTAGACACTCTGGCAGCTAGCTAGCACAATGACCAGTGCTATATAAAAACTTGAGAGAGCTCGATTTTGGATAACAACTATAATAGATGGCTCAGAGGCACTCTGCAGACCAAGGATTACTCCCAGAAATTATTTGTCAAATAATTTTGAATAATGAATAGAACTGAGGAAATTGTAAGCGGCTTGTGCACAATTCACGGAAAGAAAAATAGGCTACATTTCTCAAATAAATTATTCATGATCAATCATTAGCTCCGCTATGCTCAATCCCAATGCAAATAATTTAGTTTAGTGTGTTAATATCAACAAAAAAAAATGAGATGAGACAATCAAAAATATTGATTCCACAGGCACATATTTGTACTTTCCATTTCCGGACAGTTACCCCGAAAGTTTATGCTCTAATAAATTTGTTAGTCTCTAAGGTGCCACAAGTACTCCTGTTCTTCCTGCAGACAAGATGAGCCAAGCTTAGGGGTTTTGCATTTTGCAGAAAGTAGTTGTCTGAGCAATGTATTTGTGTCCAAACGTATGAACTAACCAAAGCAGGTGCTTAGGTCCCTTAGGTCTCCTGAGTCGCAGGCTAGCAGCTTAACTCCTGGATCATCCTTTCTCTTCCTTACAGATGCAAAGAGCAGCATCCAACTTCTGGGTGGTTAGCTCATCTCTCCTTTGGCTCATCTGGCAGTGCTTGTGGCCGGTGAAGCACAACAGGTTGTTTCAAGTATAAGCTGTGGCAGTGTGCTAGAGGCATACACACACACGCCCCACAAGGTCACTTGCTGAATTCAGGATTTTGCTGACTTATTAAGTCAATTGAAATGTCTAGCCCTGCACTGGCAGAAACACCTCCTTCCTTCAACAGAAAGGGCATGTTTCTGCTGGAGGGAATTTTGTTCTCAGATCTGTCACTAATACAGATTTGAATGAAATACCCACGCCTTTCAAATGTGCTGATCAGGTACCTGCTGCAAAATCAAACCACCCAGCAGAAAAGAAGCAGTTTGCATTATACGCAAGATGGGAACGTTAGTTTTGGAGCGCGGTTCAGCGCTATTGAGGCTGGTACCTGCAACTTTGCAGTTTTAAAGATCATGAATAGGCTGCAAATCAACAGGATAAATCTCAAGCTGCTTTCTCTTAAAGTAGAACTCGAGATAGTTAACCTTCATGCACTTCAAACACGGGGTGTGTCTGAGCATCGTTATCAGAACTATTGTCTCGGCTCATCTATTGTAAAGCTTTATTGTCCAGGTGTTATAGATTCAGCCATAAAATAATGAGATCTCACACATTTATCCCAGTGTAGAGTTTTATATTTCGAACCTCAAAATGCTTGATTCCTAGAAATGTTGTTAACAGGCTGACAGGACGCATTTCACAGCAGCAAGTCCACATAAATGTAGATGGTAAACCGTAAATATTTATCCAGGAATTAAAATAAAAGCAGAGGGAACGTGGCTAGAAAGGACAATTAAGGTAACTATTTGCAAACCTCTTTTCACTGCAAATGTTTGTTCTTTGGGGCATCTGGCCAAACAGCGAAGCATTGGAATCATAAGATATATACTTTCAATATACTTTTAATCAAGTGTGTGTTGAGTTGCATTCTGTCTCCAAGAGGAACATATCCTGGATTCCAGAAGTGCCAGCCCTATGTTTCTCACATCATCTCTTTGGACATGTCTTATTGAAACATACTGTAGGTTTAATTCTCACACTAATATATTAGTATTCCATTGTGAGCTCTATTATTGGTAACCTACATCTCTTAGGATAGTATATATTTATCATCAGGCTAATTATATTTTACTCACTTTTTATTTTATCCAGGATAAAATGCAGACCGGACTCATTCTAATAGAGATGCTAGAGCTGTTTGCTGCATATTTCTTTGAACGGAGCTGAACCCTACTGATGTACAGAGGGGGAACTGAAGGGCAGTGCACAACTTAAATCCTACTTTGGGGGCTTAAGTTGGGTTTACATAGTGTATCATAAGAACATAAGAACGGCCATACTGGGTCAGACCAAAGGGCCATCTAGCCCAGTATCCTGTCTTCCGACAGTGGCCAATGCCAGGTGCCCCAGAAGGAATGAACAGAGCAGGTAATCATCAAGTGATCCATCCCCTGTAAAGTCTGTGTGTTGGCTCCGCATGGAGCCAATTTCGCCCTTTAAGAGTTGTTGGAAAGTTTTCAAGAATCAACAATCAATTTTCATCATGTCTTTTGCTTCTGTGGCCTCATGAGTTATAGAAATTGATTTCCTCTCAGTGCTTCTGGCAGAGGTAGCAGACTTCTGGCTACCAGCAAAGAGTTAAAATATGAAATTTCATAAAAATTGAAAGACATGCCTGAAAATAATAAGTCCAGTTTGCACACACAGTATGTAGTTTCAGAGGCAGAGTAACTATAATTCTGTGGTTTCGCACTGGTTAAAAAGCCGTCAGGAACTACAGAAAAGTAAAAACAGAACAGACTGATTTTAAATGCATCGTTTACTGGAAACAGGGCCTGGATCCTACAAGAGTCCAATAGCCCTCAGTTCCCTTTGACTTAAACCAGGAACCTGCTGGGTTAGTGCACCAACTTTCCTTCCTTCCACCTAAATCCAATCCTATCTTAGGTTACAAGTGCAAATTACCTTGGTAGCTTGACCATAAAGCCCCATTTTGCAAAGCTTTTCAATATATCGCACAATTTAACACACACAGTATTATCTGCTCAAAGGAAAACTCAGGGTTGGAATCCCTAAGATATTGCAAGTCCCAGGACTGAGGTTTATTGCCAGATTCTTTTATAATACTCACCTGTACTATGCACATCTCTAGCATTCTTTACAAGCATTCTTTTCCATTCCCAGAGCCTTAAAACTGTAAACAAACGTGTGCTTTTGTGCAGTTCAATCTCCTGACGGCTTCAAAATGTCTGTATTTTATTATTAAGTGGTGGTAGTCATTCCACAGGTAAGGCTTGCATCAGGTTTGCTTTAAAAAGCCCTATTTTCAACCCCCTCTAAATTTTTATTGAAGCATCTGATCTGTCTTTAAATAGGTATGCTTGACTTAGGCTAGAATAAGGATTTCTAAGAGATTTGTAGTAAATTGGGGATTGAAGGGCCAAATCTTCAACTAATGCAAATAGACATACCACCACTGGCTTGTCTTCACTACGGGGGTAAGTCGACCTAAGTTACGCCACTCCAGCTACATGAATAATGTAGGTGGAGTCGATGTAGCTAAGGTCGACTTACCCCAGTGTCTCCACCGCACTGCATTGAAGGAGATGCTCTCCAGTCGACTTCCCTTACTCAGAGAGCTGGAGTACAGGGGTCGACCAGAGAGTGCTCTGCTGTCGATTTAGCGGGTCTTCACTAGCCCTGCTAAATTGATCCCTGCTGCATCGATTGCAGTAGTGTCGATCTCCCCGTAGTGAAGACCAGCCCTTAGTGAAGCTATGCTGGTTTGCACGAGCTGGAGATCTAGCCCAAAGAGTATTATATGCTAGGTGATCATAATTTACCTGGGTTTTCAAAATATTCCCACTCAAAATAATGCAGTTCATCATAAAATTTCCACCCGCAGTTTCTCAGCTGCTTTATAACTCCCGAATCCACACATTTGTACAGGTCTTCAGGCAATGAAGTATAACATCATTTTTAGAGATGAAATTTTCTCATTATGAGTTGGATCTCTGGTCTTGAAAGCTAGCACCATCCGTGAATTTGCTATTGAAAGCTATACCCATCAGCAAGTTCATTGCTGAACAACTGGAATAACTGTATGGAAATATATTGAGATTAATATTTTTCATGTTTATATTTGTTGATGTTGTGGCATTTCTTGTTGCCTTTTACCATTTAAAATATTAAATAGTGAAAAATCTGCATTTCATATACAAATGCACAAGATGTGTCACAGTTCTTCGTGGCTATAATGAATGCATCGGAATTTGAACATATTCCGGTGACTTCTATCTTTACTATCAAGTAGTATGAAGTTAATCTAATATGGGAGTATTCCAGAGCACAGCACAGCGTGAATGAAACCAGCAACTGCAGATTAACATTTACATTTCTCAGATACAAACACATGCAACTTTCAATGAGCTTATCTGTTAGGAGCTGTTTGAATGAACGTCTGAAATGTGGAAACTGTATAATTAGGAAAATCTCAGTAAAGTGTTTTTTTTTTTAAATATCTTCCCCTCCTAACCCATACTTTTGGGGGTAGACAAAAATGGGAAAAACACACTAGTATCTGGATACTATCAATCAAAAGTGTGTACACATGCTTGGTTTTCTACCTTCTCTCCACTGTGGCCTGGAGAAAGGAAAAATCAGCATAGTATGAATGACATCATGATTACAGTCAGCTAAAAACTTGACAAATCACTTATTAGATGCATATATTATTCTGCAAGAGAACATTCAGTTCACCAAGTAAACACAATCACATCAATTTAAATAGCACTAATCGACTGTGTAGGCTAGTGCAGTACAAATATGTCTTGTAGTAACAATTTTAAAAATCATCATCATCATTTCACGTAAATCCATGTAGGCTGGTATGGTAAAAGGCAACTATAAAATCTCTGAATGTTCAGTTACTCCATTTCAAATCTGAACACACTTTCTTTATAGATCTTCCTCTATAAAAAATAAATAAATTCTTAAGCAGCAATTAAAGTTGCAAACTGAACTGCTTCCTACCACTCCAAAAGCAGTGGGCAGTGTTTCTTCACAGTATATAGAATGGGACTCCTGATACACCTGTACAGAACAAGAATGGTCTGCCATAGGAGGCTGTCAATTACTACTCCAACACTTACATTTTCGTAGGCTAAATGTTATTTCTTTTAAAAATAGCGACTTTTCTGTAGGTTAGAAACGTATATCGCTATTACACACCTTGATCCTGAGGTCAGATCAGACCCCAGATGGGTACAAAGATCCAGCCTCATGGATCCAGTTGCAGGATTGGGACCTTATATAAGAAGATTAGAGAGCAGCACCAAAGCACAAAATTAAGGCCATTTTTGGGGTGCACAAACAGAAAATTCCAGTACACGGGTGTGTGTTAAAAACAGCATGTTAAGTTAGGTGTCACAATTAATAGGCCAGATCATCAGCCATGACAGGTTTCTTTTGTGTCTCTTAGGATAATTGGCTTAATATTTCCTTTCTCCTTTTGTTTGTCTTTCTGATTTAGATTGCATGTTCTTTGGAGCAAGGGCTCTCTCTAACCATGTGTATTGCCTAATATTCCTGATATCGATTGGGGCCTTTATGCACTATTGCAGTAAGAGCTGATCAGGAAATTTTCAACAAACCATTTTTTCACTGAAAAATGCCAGTTTGTCACAAAAAAAACCAAACCTTTTCGCAGAACAGGATCCGTTTCAATGAATGTCCCTACTGGAAAAGTTATTGGGTAAAATCTCATTTCCACATTTTCAAATTGGGAAGTTTTGGAGGTTTGAGTTGAAACAACTTTTCATTTTAAAAATTTAGTAAATTTAGACTAAAAAATGTTTAAAAAAAGAGAGAGAGAGAGGTCAGAATCAAAACCAAACATTTTGATTGACCTGAACCAAAACTTTGTTCAGATTTTTGGTTTACAAGAATTTTGAAGATTTAGACTTTTTGTCCCGGTTTTGGATGGCCATTTTTTTCAATATCTCAAAAATTTTCATAGGATGGGGAAACTGTTTCCCACCAAGCTCTAATTATCATACCAATAATAAAAAATATAATCAGGCAACTGAAAATATAGTATATTTAACCTTAGCTATTGACGTCCAAAATTATTGTTTGTTTTTTTAATGAGATGTCTAAGAACAGCCATACTGGGTCAGACCAATGGTCCATCTAGCCCAGTAAAGTGTCTTCCGAGAGTAGCCAATGCCAGGTGCGTCAGAGGCAATGAGCAGAACAGGGCAATTGATTGAGCATGGGGTGGCATCCCTGACCATCTTGGCTAGTAGCCATTGATGGACCTGTCCTCCATGAACATATCTCGTTCTTTTTTTAACTCAATTATACTTTTAGTCTTCACAACATCCCCTGGCAATGAGTGTAATGTTATGGACTAGCACATAAGGGCACCTCAATTGTTCCTTAATCAAGTTTTCAATTTTGGAAGAATTTGTGGTAAATTTAAATAGGTTTTATAATGAGAGAAAATCGCCCATTGAATATGAAAGGGATTCTTTTTTTTTTTTTTACTAAGAATAAAAGTTAAGAGCATAACAAAGCTCTCTGCCAAGGTTTGTGTGGTGCAATCTACATGGACAAGGATTACCAGAAATAAGGTCTCGAAATTAAAGTGTGGTTCATGCCCCACGTGCCTGAGGTAAAAAGCTAACAGAACAGACAAAGTGGATCCAGCAGAGTCCAATAGCTTTATAACAATTCTTTCTGTTCTGAGAACGCTTTCTCTATAAAACAGTCAGATCAGCTAGAGTCAGGATGAACTGACTAGAATCATAGAATATTAGGATAGGAAGAGACCTCAGGAGGTCATCTAGTCCAACCCCTGCTCAAAGCAGGACCAACACCAACAAAATCATCCCAGCCAGGGCTTTGTCAAGCTGGGCCTTAAAAGCCTCTAAGGATGGAGATTCCACCACCTCCTTAGGTAGCCCATTCCAGTGCTTCACCACCCTCCTAGTGAAATAGTTTTTTCCTAATATCCAACCTAGACCTCCCCCACTGCAACTTGAGACCATTACTCCTGTTCTGTCATCTGCCACCACTGAGAACAGTCAAGCTCCATCGGCTTTGGAACCCCCCTTCAGGTAGTTGAAGGCTGCTATCAAATCCCCCCTCATTCTCCTCTTCTGCAAACCAAATAAGCCCAGTTCCCTCAGCCTCTCCTCTTAAGTCATGTGCCCCAGCCCCCTAATCATTTTCATTGCCCTCCACTGGACTCCCTCCAGTTTGTCCACATCCCTTCTATAGTGTGGGGACCAAAACTGGATGCAATACTCCAGGTGTGGCCTCACCAGTGCCGAATAGAGGGGAATAATCACTTCCCTCGCTCTGCTGGCAATGCTCCTACTAATACAGCCCAATATGCCATTGGCCTTCTTGGCAATGAGGGCACACTGCTGACTCATACACCTCTACCCCGATATAACACTACCCGATATAACACAAATTCAGATATATCGCGCTAAAGCAGAGCTCCGGAGGGGCGGAACTGTGCACTCCGGCACATCAAAGCAAGTTCGATATAATGCAGTTTCGCCTATAACACGGGTAAGATTTTTTGGTTCCCGAGGGCAGCGTTATATCGGGGTAGAGGTGTAGCTAGCTTCTCGTCCACTATAATCCCCAGGTCCTTTTCTGCAGAACTGCTGCTTAGCCAGTCAGTCCCCAGCCTGTAGCAGTGCATGTGATTCTTCCTTCCTAAGTGCAGGACTCTGCACTTGTCCTTGTTGAACCTCATCAGATTTCTTTTGGCCCAATCCTCCAATTTGTCTAGGTCACTCTGGACCCTATCCCTACCCTCCAGCGTAGCTTCCTCTTCCCCCAGTTTAGTGTCATCTGTGAACTTGTTGAGGGTGCAATTAATCCCATCATCCAGATCATTGATAAAGATGTTGAACAAAACCGGCCCCACGACCGACCCCTGGGGCACTCCACTTGATACCGGCTGCCAAATAGACATTGAGCCGTTGATCACTACCCATTGAACCTGATAATCTAACCAGCTTTCTATCCACTTTATAGTCCATTCATCTAATCCATACCTTTTTAACTTGCTGGCAAGAATACTGTGGGAGACCATATCAAAAGCTTTGCTAAAGTCAAGATATATCACATCCACCGTTTCCCCCATATCCACAGAGCCAGTTATCTCATCATAGACGTTTAAGCTCACAGAGCCAGTTATCTCATCATAGACGCAGTCAGGTAGGTCAGGCATGACTTGCCCTTGGTGAATCCATGTTGACTGTTCCTGATCACCTTCCTCTCCTTCAAGTACTTCAAAATGGATTCCTTGAGGACCTTCTCCATGATTTTGTTGGAGACTGAAGTGAGGCTGACCGGTCTGTAGTTCCCCGGGTTCTCTTTCTTCCCTTTTTAAAATATGGGCACTATATTTGCCTTTTTCCAATTGTCCGGGACCTGCCTCAATCGCCATGAATTTGCAAATATAATGGTCAACGGCTCTGCAACCACATCAGCCCACTCCCTCAGTACCCTTGGATGCATTGCATCCGGCCCCATGGACTTGTGCATGTCCAGCTTTTCTAAATAGTCCTTAACCTGTTCTTTCACCACTGAAGGCTGGTCACCTCCTCCCTATACTGTGCTGCCCAGTGCAGCAGTCTGGGAGCTGACCTTGTCCGTGAAGACTGAGGCAAAAAAAGCATTGAGTACTTCAGCTTTTTCCACATCATCTGTCACTATGTTGCCTTCCCCATTCAGTAAGGGCCCCACACTTTCCCTGACCACCTTGTTGCTAACATACCTGTAGAAACCCTTCTTGTTACCCTTCACATCCCTTGCTAGCTGCAACTCCAATTGTGCCTTGGCCTTCCTGATGACACCCCTGCATGCTCTAGCAATATTTTTATACTCCTCCCTAGACAGCTATCCAAATTTCCACTTCTTGTAAGCTTCCTTTTTGAGTTTAAGCTCACCGAAGATTTCACCGAAGAATGGATATAACTCTGAACATTAAAGGTTTTCTAGACAGTTCAAACTCAACCTCAGGAATGTAGTCCTTCAGTCATCCATTAGTTTCCTTTCATGGCTAATTTTACGTACTACTTCTGGCTCACACAGCAATCCGACCTTTCAGAAATGAGAATTTGAGAATCATGTGCCCCTGTTTTATAGCTACTTGCTGCATTACTTAGGAGAGAGCTTTTCTGCCAGTTCACCATGTGCAAGTAAATTCAGCCTAACCATAGCTTAATTTGTTATTCTGCTTTTGTCAATCAGTCTGAGCTGACGCTGGCTTGGCAGCCAGCCCTTTTCGGTCTGGGTGCTGTACTCTGAGCAGTCTGACTAGCATGGCTCAAGGTGACCCATTAATGATAGTTTCTATAAAAGCTTCTCTATACAATTACAAAGCAAGCATCACTAAATGCAGTTTCTAGCAATTTCAGCTAATTCTGAGTTCAACCACTCAAGAAGCACAAGAAAATGAATGTTTCTTGAAGAGTGAAAGGTAATTTTTTTTTTTTAACAAATGCTTGTGAGGTTATCTAATGGAAGTTAACGACTAAGTTCCTCTGGCAAATCACAGATCATTCTTTTAGGTAAAGTGAGATAAAATGGCAGAGCTACTAAATGGAGGGTTTTTTTTTTTAAATGTCAGGTTGAATCTGCAACTAAATATAACTCATGAGGGAAGGTCAGACACAAAGTGTTTGTCCATAAACAGAGCAGATGACTAGTAGTATCAACACATGGAGCAATAATTGGGTAGAAGTCTGTTATTAACAAAGCCTTCATCTGCATATCTACAGTACAGTAGGGTTACAAGGTTTCATCAAACATCGTCTGGAGCCGGAATTAGATTGCAGAGTTTCTTTAGATAATTGTTCCTTTCTGATTCTGGGCCTAAACCACAATCCCTCATGATTACAGGAACAGGTCTCTGTTTCCTAAATAACCCGGCTGAAATCCTCTCCTGTGCGCGTGGCCAGCACGTGGCCTATGCACCATCTAATTCCCACTTCAGCCTTATTTTGAGGTCTTCAGTGATGCACCGGCATGGTGCTGACCCTCTCGGCAGGGGTGAATTTCATCCCTACTCCATTAAAAATACGACATTGCGGAATTGTCGAGTTATAGATGGGAAAAGGGATATGGATCCAAAGGAGTTCAAAGCAATTACACACCAGATCTTGAAACCAAGTTTATCTACCATTCTCTGGGACTTAAAATCACTGTGCCTTATCATCCTACTTTGGATCTGTGGGGATTAGCAGAGTAATTACTGTAATATTTTATAAAATTACTGCCTTAACCTTCCAAGTTTATAATCCTTCTCTGATATGCATATATTGTACCTGGAGGATCATAGAGAGGACACTGGGATAATGCATTTCAGACTGTATTTTATTAATATCCTGGCCAATAGCTGTCAATCCTTTATTGTTTTAAAGGTAAGTATATCATGTAACTAGTGAACAATGATATACCTAGAAGTGGCGTGTACTGGTTTATAGAATAGAATACTTTATTTATATTACTTCGTCTTTGACTACAAAGAAATTCTGTATGTTCCCCCTGCTATTGTTTGAAAGTCAGATGGGTGCTTTTGGGAATGCTACAAGTTCTGTTTGTTTCCCAGCGTGTTTTTCTGACATAAAACTTCACGCAACTGGAATTTCTCTAAGGAAGGGGCCCAGAGCTATCAACTCTCCCCAGCCCCACACTCTTCCCTCCCCCCAGCCCCAAGCTCTCTCATGCTGCCTCTGCACCAAAAACGCATGCTGTCCTCTCTGCACCCACAGCTCCACACTCTCCTCCTGCTGTCCCACACCCAGCCCCACATTCTTTCCCCCCCCAAGCCCCGAGCTCTGCACCCTGCACTCAGCCCTGCTGTCTCCCTGCCCCACTTCCAACCCCATGATCTCACACCAAGAGATGGTCAGGCTGATGGACAGCATCCCAGAAGGGGCCAGGCAGTTCTGGGAGCCCTTGACCACATCCTCCGTCTGTGTCTCCACTTCCCCAGGAAGCGTCAAAAGCCCAGATCCAATCTTCCGAACCCTCCTGGAGGCTGGGATGCCCAGTGCCCCTTGCTCCACTCCTCCCAGAGGCTGAGGGTGCCTGTTGCCCATGGCACTTAAAGGACTGCAAAGTGTGTGGGGGGGGCACACACAGGGTTGCAACACCACTGAAATTTGCCCTGGCTGCCCCTCCATTATGCCTGCCGGGGAGGGGATCTGCTGCTGTCAGGCCCGGCTCCAGGCACCAGCTGAGCAAGCTGGTGCTTGGGGCGGCAGATTGTTCGAGGCGGCGTTCTGCCCAATCCTAGGGCGGCACGGCCGCTTTTTGTTGTTGTTGTTGTTCTTGTTCCGCTCCGGCCGCCCTGTAGGGGGCGGCGGCGCGGAGAACCAGAGCGCCCTGCAGGGCAGTCCTCTTCCTTCCCTCCCCACCGACCGGAGCGGAGCCCTCGCGGCAGGCGGCAGGAGGCGGCGCAGCGGGAAGGGCCGCGTGGCAGCGCCCCTGCTGTAGCCCTGGCCGCCCCCTTCTCTCTCTCTCCCGCCCGCTCGCCTCCCTCCGGCCGCCCCATTTTTTTTTATTTTATTTTTTTTTGCTTGCGGGGGCCAAAAAGCCAGAGCCGGCCCTAGCTGCTGTGCCACCCAGCTCTGGTCAGCAGCCGGGGGGAGCCTGACCCTCCCCTCCCCTTTGCACCCTGCATTTAAAGAAACCTGAACCAATGTAAGATGGGAAGTGTGATTTAGGCTGTTGACATTTCACGTGGCATCATTTTTAAACACATGAGAATGGATTCATTACAGGTGACGTTCCCTGTAATCCAGTGCACTGCTAGGGCCGCACATTAAGGGATGAACAGAGTCTAATGTGAACCCTTTGCACGCTCAGTTTTACCCATTTTCTATCATGTGTTGGCTTCAGCAATAGGACATCAGCCTGCTGTTAGCTGGACAGCAGCTTTCTTCCTTAAAATAGGTGTGAGGGGCTAGGTTTGATGCCTGACTGTGTGCGCCATGGAAGAGTATGCTCATCCCTGGAAAGGAGGACTGTCTCCCATTACTCCGTGCCGATGTCTTTAGATCATTAAAGAGCAGGACGGTGGCTGTGGTGCTGACCCTAGCCGTATGCAATCATCAGTGTTCTTAGACGGCCCCCAGGGGAAGATGTAGGATGAGTAGAGTACCGCTTTTAAAAAGGCTTTCAAATGACACTAATTGTGTTCTTTTCTGTCTTTCTTCCAGCTCCAGTCAATCCTCACTTAAGTAAGTATTTTTATCCTTTGTTGCACTTCATCACTGGAAGAATTAGCGTTGCATTAATTGTTGCTTCATGGTTATGCAATAAATAGGCAGCGTTTCATTTTCATTTATAGTCCATGGATTCCATAAGGTCCATTTTAAGTCTGTCAGACAGGACTGCACTCGCTTGCGGTTGGAGACTGGAACTTTTTTGTAATTTCCAGTTGCTAAACAGACAGTACTCAGATCCAGAGAAGATTGCGGCTGCTGGACATACCCCTTCCCCTGTGTCCCAAACTGATGAATAATCCCTAAGGAAAAGGCGCATATGCTTTCAAAGGTCCTCCAGGTATCTGGGTAAATGGTCCTTGATTAACAACGAAAGGAGAAAGTGAGTGTAAATGAAAGGGTGAAGCTATGGATTCCTCAGTGTAATTTGCACAAATACACAAATACTCGAGTATGTTGCTCCACATCCAAATTTCCTGAGTTTGCAAAATTAGGCTAATAATAATCTTGAAAGAAAAGACACTCTTCTAAGATTATTAAAACTTCCTCTTCTGTTGGACCAGAAACACCATTGTGTTTGTCCTGCTGTTTTCACACTTCTGATTCTGGTCAGAACCTCGTCTACATATACCTACTTCCAGGATTGATAAGAGAGAGAAGCTATTGCTCCAGGCCATAGTGATTGCATGCTTTGCTATGGGAACGTGTACACTTGCACTAGGGAAGGGCAAACTGGTTCAAATAAAATAAGAACCAACCAGACCTATCACCAGAGAGTGAACCTGAATCATTACTGCGGTTCTGTAAACTACTGTATTGAACATAAGAATGCCTATTTTGGGTCAGACCAAATTGTCCATCTAGACCAGTATCCTCTCTTCCAACAGTGCTCAGGGGCCAGATGCTTCAGAGGGAATAAACAAAACAGAGCAATTTATTGAGGGATCCATCCCATTGTCCAGTCTCAGCTTCTGGCAGTCAGAGGCTAAGGAATACCTAGAGCATGGGGTTGCGTCCCTGACCATCTTGGCTAATAGCCATTGATGGACCTATCCTCTGTGAACATATACAATTCTTTTTTGAACCCAGTTATACTTTTGTTGGTTAACCTTTCCTTTCTATTCATTCTCATCTTCACACACCTCTGAGTTCAGATGTGTTATAAAAACACAAGAAAGGTTGTTTTCAATGAGCTGGAGGAGATAGGGTAGAAGGTACAGTAAATATCATAGAATCATAGATTAGGGTTGGAAAAGACCCCAGGAGGTCATCTAGTCCAACCCTTGCTCAAAGCACGACCAACCCCAACTAAATCATCCCAGCCAGGGCTCTGTCAAGCCAGACCTTAAAAACCTTTAAGGATGGAGATTCCACCACCTCCTTAGGTAACTAATTCCAATGCTTCACCACCCTCCCAGTGAAATAATGTTTCCTAATATCCATCCTAGACCTCCCCCACTGCACCTTGAGACCATTGCTCCTTGTTCTGTCATCTGCCACCACTGAGAACAGCTGAGCTCCATCCTCTTTGGAACCCCCCTTCAGGTAGTTGAAGGCTGCTATCAAATCCCCCCTCATTCTTCTCTTCTGCAGACTAAACAATCCCAGTTCCCTCAGCCTCTCCTCATAAGTCATGTGCTCCAGCCCCCTAATCATTTTTGTTGCTCTCCGCTGGATACTTTCCAATTTTTCCACCTCCTTCTTGTAGTGTGGGGCCCAAAACTGGACACAGTACTCCAGATGAGGCCTCACCAATGTCGAATAGAGGGGAACGATCACGTCCCACAATCTGCTGGCAATGCCCCTACTTATACAGCCCAAAATGCTGTTAGCCTTCTTGGGAACAAGGGCACACTGTCGACTCATATCCAGTATCAGGGGGTAGCCATGTTAGTCTGTATCTACAAAAACAACAAGGAGTCTGTTAGTCTTTAAGGTGCCACCAGACTCATATCCAGCTTCTCATCCACTGTAACCCTCAGGTCCTTTTCTGCAGAACTGCTTCCTAGCCACTTGGTCCCTAATAGCAGTGCATGGGATTCTTCCGTCCTAAGTGCAAGACTCTGCACTTGTCCTTGTTGAACCTCATCAGATTTCTTTTGGCCCAATCCTCTAATTTGTCTAGGTCCCTCTGTATCCTATCTACCACTCCTCCCAGTTTAGTGTCATCTGCAAACTTGCCGAGGGTGCAGTCCACGCCATCCTCCAGATCATTAATGAAGATATTGAACAAAACCGGCCCCAGGACCGACCCTTGGGGCACTCCACTTGAAACCGGCTGCCAACTAGACATGGAGCCATTGATCACTACCCGTTGAGCCCGACGATCTAGCCAGCTTTCTATCCACCTTACAGTCCATTCATCCAGCCCATACTTCTTTAACTTGGTGGCAAGAATACTGTGGGAGACCGTATCAAAAGCTTTGCTAAAGTCAAGGAATAACACATCCACTGCTTTCCCCTCATCCACAGAGCCAGTTATCTCCTCATAGAAGGCAATTAGGCTAGTCAGGCACGACTTCCCCTTGATGAATCCATGCTGACTGTTCCTGATCACTTTCCTCTCCTCTAAGTGTTTCAGAATTGATTCCTTGAGGACCTGCTCCATGATTTTTCCAGGGACTGAGGTGAGGCTGACTAGCCTGTAGTTCCCCGGATCCTCCTTCTTCCCTTTTTTAAAGATGGGCACTACATTAGCCTTTTTCCAGTCATCTGGGACCTCCCCCGATCGCCATGAGTTTTCAAAAATAATGGCTAATGGCTCTGCAATCTCATCCGCCAACTCCTTTAGCACCCTCGGATGCAGCGCATCCGGCTCCATGGACTTGTGCACGTCCAGTTTTTCTTAATAGTCCCGAACCACTTCTTTCTCCACAGAGGGCTGGTCACCTCCTCCCCATGCTGTGCTGCCCAGTGCAGCAGTCTGGGAGCTGATCTTGTGCGTGAAGACAGAGGCAAAAAAAGCATTGAGTACATTAGCTCAATTGTCATTGTTTGTTTGTTTGCCCTTTTCTGATGTGGCCGATTCTTTTTTATGTGAATGTTTCTCATCTGATCTGGCCCCTAGATTATCCTCTTCCATCCTCTGCTCCTGACTATAACCTGGAGATTCTCTATCATTAGACTCTCCCCTAAGAGAAGTCTCTGTCCGATCCACGTGCTCCTCTGCAGCAGTCGGCTTTCCCCCATCTCCTAGTTTAAAAACTGCTCTACAACCTTTTTAATGTTTAGTGCCAGCGGTCTGGTTCCACTTTGGTTTAGGTGGAGCCCATCTCTCCTGTATAGGCTCCCCGCATCCCAAAAGTTTCCCCAGTTCCTAATGAAAGTAAACCCCCCCTCTCTACACCATCGTCTCATCCACGCATTGAGACTCTGAAGCTCTGCCTGCCTACCTGGCCCTGCGCGTGGAACTGGGAGCATTTCTGAGGATGCCACCATAAAGGTCCTGGATTTCAGTCTCTTCCCTAGCAGCCTAAATTTGGCCTCCAGGACATCTCTCCTACCCTTCCCTATGTCATTGGTACCTACATGTACCACGACCACCGGCTCCTCTCCAGCACTACATATAAGTCTATCTAGAACAAAGGCAAAGCAAGCTAACTTTATAAAAGGATGTTACTAAGCTGAAATCCATAGACATTTACTTATGATGGTAATATTTGATGAAATATCCCACTAGTGAAACTTGACAAAAATAAATCTCAATAAGCATTTTGGCTGTGTGTTGAGCTTTACGGGCTCCTGTGGTAGACTGAATAAGATGTAAGCTGCTACGGGTAATGAGAAACTTACCTTTTATTGCCCAGACATCGTGTTTGGTCAGATGTGCAGAAATGCAGCTGGAAAGAGAAGGAAGTATTTCACGCCCATCAGTATTCTTGCTATCAGTCAACTGGGAGTAAAACTGGTTCTCAGCTACTGTGAACAGTTTCTCTGATTCTACAGTTCAAGAATCATAGAATCATAGAATATCAGGGTTGGAAGGGACCTCAGGAGGCCATCTAGTCCAACCCCCTGCTCAAAGCAGGACCAATCCCCAACTAAATCATCCCAGCCAGGGCTTTGTCAAGCCGGGCCTTAAAAACCTCTAAGGAAGGAGATTCCACCACCTCCCTAGGCAACCCATTCCAGTGCTTCACCACCCTCCTAGTGAAATAACATTTCCTAATATCTAGCCTAGACCTCCCCCACCGCAACTTGACCATTCCTCCTTTTTCTGTCATCTGCCACCACTGAGAACAGCCTAGAATACAGTAGAACCTCAGGAATGGAGGTTGTTTGTAATAAATGTTCGTTAACTCTGAACAAAACATTATGGTTGTTCTTTGAAAAGTTTTCAACTGAACATTGACTTAATACTGCTTTGAAACTTTACTATGCATAAGAAAAATGCTTTTAACCATCTTAATTTAAAAGAAACAAGCACAGAAACAGTTTCCTTACCTTGTGAAATCTTTTTTAAAACTTTCCCTTTATTTTTTTAGTAGTTTACATTTAACACTGTATTTGTTTGTACTATACTGTACACTTGTAGTGCATTTGCGCTTTTTTTTTTTGTCTCTTCTGCTGCCTGATTGCATACTTCCGGTTCCAAATGAGGTGTGTGGTTGACCGGTCAGTTAATAACTCTGGTGTTCATAACTCTGAGGTTCTATTGTAGATGACTCAACACTTTAAACCTGCTCGCTGATGATCCCGTCTAGTGTGTTAATAATTAGGGCAGAATGGAAAGACTCCCATTAACTTGAATGGGCATTTAATCAGCCCTTCATTGATTCCATATATATTTAATGTATTAAGAAAATATTTAATAGCAATCCCAGGTGCATTCAATGACCTTTGTCTCTAATTTTAAACTTCAAAACTTCTTTCCTTCTTTTCTTCTTTCTTGGCAAATTTATTGTTCAGTTAAAGAACCCAGATTAACAGTCCTAGATATTAAGTCCTCTGTCTACAGAACAGTTTTAATGTGGGAAACATCAGAGTTGCATTAGTAAGAAGGATCACTTTGAGCAGTGAGAGGGGGTATCTCATTGCCCTACCCATACCCATGTCCTTGGTCTGTCAGGATCAGCTTCCAACTGTCCTAGTGAAGATGGGGAAACATGTCAATCAAGAACTGGAGTGAGCCCAGCCAATCATTTTACTGAGGCCTGGGCTACACTAATGCTGTAATTTGATCTAAGTTACTCTAGTTAAGTTACATAAGTAACGTCACTTAAGTCGATGTGCCTTAGTACGACTTACAACAGTGTCCGCAGTACGCTATGTCAATGGGGGATGCTCTCTTGTGACATAGCTTCTGCCTCTAGTTGAGGTGGATTAAAGATGTCGATGGGAGAGCGCTCTCTCATCGATTTAGCATGTCTTCACCAGACCCACTAAATCGATGCTGCTGCATCGATCACATTGGCGTCAAGAGTAGTGTAGACATGGCTACTGAATGGCCATCAGGTGGTAACAACTTTAGGTCAATAACATCTGGGGGAAAAGCCTTGCCCTACTGAAGTCCATGACAAAATTCTCATTGACTTCAATTGGGCCAGGTCTTCATCCTTGAGATGGATTCAAACCAGTAAACTAGAGATAAAAGATTCTGTATTCCATTACCCATATCATCTTTGTTTTCTAGATTCTCATCTTATTTATCTCACAAGTGTCAATTTAAAGATGCTGTCTGTCTGGATAAATAGACCACCAAAAACCTGTGTTCATAGACAACTAAGAACTGATTTTAAACCCAGGAAATTCTGCCCTTTACTTTAACTTGATGGGCCTGATTCTGTGTAAATCAAGACTAGTTAGTGGATTCGCCCTGGATAAAACTGGTTTGTGTGAGACCAGAATCATTCCCTTCATGCATAAATTCTGCAGCACGCAAATGACATAAAATGATTCCATATTTTGAGACTTCTGAAATAGCTAAATGAACATTTTCCAGTGGGTTAAAGACTGAGATTTAGCCTTTAATCTGTATTCCCTTTCTTTTGTGCGTTTATTAATGACCACTAAGGCTCTGTTGTCACGATAGATGCATGTAGCTCCCATTAATGTGAACAGAAGTTATGTCTCAAGAAGGAAAGAGATTCAGATATAAATATCCATATTTAAATTTGGGTTTTGTGGGGGAATGGATGACCTGAGGGATTCATGATAGCATGCAGAGCATTTTGTCTTGAGGATGCTTTTTCACATTTGGCCCTGCTTAGCAGTGAAACTAATTAATGGCCTCAATCCAGTTCCTAAATTGCCATGTGCTTGGAAAATAAAAGCCACCACCATATTGGTGCGGTTGACCAGAGGCCCATGACCTGATCCTGAATTATAAGGCCAGTTTATAAGACTCTCTGTGAGCTGAGGGGTGAAAACATTATACCTATTGCAAAAGTGCTTCTAATAATTGTGAGTGAAGCCAATATGGCTGAGATGCAAATAGGAGGCTGTAAAGTATGAATATTCATGTTAAGTGAGGCTTGGAATATGCTGAGGCCTACTGAGGCATGTTAGGCATGTGTTTGTTAGCATGGTATTATTGCTTGAACAAAGGTTATGAAATGATATATGGCAGCTCCACCTTCCCCACACCAAAGGCAGCATGGGGTGTGGTAAACAGAAACGCAGGAGCTTGAGGTGGGCTTGATCCCAGCGTTTCCATCTATGGGGCCCAGCCCAGCGAGGTCCTGGGGCTGGAGGTTGTAAAATTTAGTAATGTGTATCTTGTTACAGTTTAGCAATGCATTTTATGGTAAACAGGTAAACCACAAACAGATGGTAGCATCTTAGAGGCTTTTTGCAATGAGAGTTAACCACACTGACATACCAAAACTATTGGGAAAGGGACTGATGCGAGTGGCTGGCTTACCTGTTGGAAATATGACTACGGTCAACTGAAATAACACATGTAGACAGGTGGAACCTAACGCTGGTCTCCTGGAATACTCACTATGAATAAGGGCTGAGACTTAATCAGATATGGCCCAAGATGAATGGGGGTGGAATGGAGAAAGGTGTCTAAAAGTTTGTCAAACCTAGCCCTAGTGGGGAGATCTGGAATGACAGTGGAGGTGACATCCAAAACCATCATCTCCTCTTGTGGCGTGCTCCACTGACTGTTTCTTCCATCTTTGTTTCAAACGGTCTCCGCGAGGTTGTAGGTATGCATAGTGTAAGACTGTAAGTATGAACAATGCAGGAAACTTCTGCACTTCTTTTATTCTTACACTTATGGATTTGTTTTTTCTATTATTTCAATTATAGTCATCTGTATTAACTCAAGTCATAAAGTTTGTGTGTGTTTCAGCAATCTCATCTTCTTAATTAGCACCAAATAGCCTGTCTTTGTGACAGGTGCACTTTGCAACCTAAATTAATCCCAGGCTACAGTGCTAAATGGCTCCCTTATTGATGCGCTTAGAAGATAGGACAAAATTTGAATGGACCTAAAGACCTATCCAGCCTGTCATGAGCTGGGGCATCTCAGCCAGACAGGATTGTGTTGGGAAGCACAGACTGCCAGCACTCATGATATACCTCTTTAATGGATGACTAAAGGACAGGGAAGATCTGTTCAAAACCTCTTGAATTCTCAGACAGGAAATGTACAGATCTGATCTCTCAAGTTAATTTCATGTTTATACTTTTGTCTATTTGTTTATATGTATATAGTGCCAAAAATACTTGGCACTAGCCCTTTCCAATTTATTCCAAATGCCATTTGCAGCTGACTCTGTGTTAAATAAATGGCAAACTTGTGCCTACTTTTTCATTGGGCCTGAAAATTTTTTTGCTCACTCAAAGAAAAAGGCTTTTAATCTGCTGATGTAGAATTTCTAAATGAACCTTCTGCAACATGCTTCAAAGTGCAAATGTAGCCTTTAAACTACTGCAGCAGAGTTAGAAATGGCAAGACGGACAGTGAAGCTGACTTTGGGTTTAACTCAGCTTGTTGTAGGAGCTGAATCAGATTTTACTCATTTTCCACTCTGGTTAGCTGTCACGTAAGCAATATTTCATCCTTGAATTGTATCACTCTGTGCAAGAGCAGCGCGTGTAAGGTACTGGCGACTCTGAGTTTCCATCTTCAGAGCTCGCTATTAATGCAACGCTTTGGGTCAGTGGAGAGGGGAGAAGGCCCACACACAGCCCCCACAAGTGCCAGTGGGTTGGGACCACGAAGCCTGTGGCTTGTCTGAGATCTGCTTGGATGTTTGGCCACTTTTGGCTCTCTCAAGCCCCTCATCAGCATGATTCCTGTTGTCAGGAGACCCCTTGAATCACCTTGAGGGAGGATTTGTGGGAGGGGCCCATGCAAATTAATGCCAAATTTATCTAAATTAACGTGTTCTATAGCATTAGCTTGTCCTTCAGGTTTTGTAGTGGGGATCCTCATGGAAGTGTTGCCAGTCCCATCCCATCCTCCACGGCACCTGCTAGCAACACCCTGTCCTTTGAGCACAATATAAACAAGGATCAGAGGCTGCAGTTTCCATCCATCTGTCATATTCCTAAGGCAGCTAAGCACCTTGGGAGCTATAGTAAGGACTTGTCTATGTGGAGGGGAGCCCAGTGTACACGGGAAAGCACTCTCTCATCGACTTAGCATGTCTTCACCAGACCCACTAAATTGATGCTGCTGCATCGATCGCATTGGGGTTCAAGTGTAGTGTACATATGGCTACTGAACGGCCATCAGGTGGTGGTAACTTTATGGAACAAGCTATTTTAATATCAAATCAGTGTAAAATACATTTCTAAAGGTGACCTGCTCAGCTTGTATTTTGTTCATAGTCCTTCATCTGCCCCGCACTGCACCGCTTCTTTCATGAGCTTTGTCCGTGTCACTGTCTACTCTTTTGTGAGCTAAGATATGAAGCAGCAGATGCTAATCGGCATCAGTTTGCATGCATCATTATTCGGGTTATTGGATTCCACAGAGTGTGTAACTGTTTTTCAGATTTCTTCTCTGTTGTGGTTGTGACGGTGCTCATGTATTTAACGATTTTGTATATTGCAAGTTTTCTATTAAATTAGACTCCAAAATGATGTGAGGGGAGGGTTTCATAATTAAACAAATGTACAGTTGACTCTGAGTCATACTGATGGTGAACAATCCTTTCAGGTCAACTGAGCGATTGTGTTTTAGTTAACTTGATTCTTACAGTCAAATGGTGATGACTCTACTCAACTCAGTGGGTTTATCTGAGAAAAGAAGTAAATCTGATCATTGTACTGAGGGAGTAGACATATGTGTCTGGGATAACCTGGTTTTGTAGGGGAATGTTTCACGCTCAGTACTATGAAGTAGACACTTTTCTTACTGTCCTCGTAGCCTAACCAGAAACGGGTTGAGGAAGAACCAGAAAAATCTCTCAAAATGGCCATGGGGTTTGGGATGAAATTTCAAGCTTAATTTTTCAGATTTGGGTATTAGATTATTTCAGATCAGCTTCAGGTTGGCCTCCATTCTTTGGGATCCTTACCCAAACCTAGCTTCAACTCCAAGGGCCTGTATGCTGATCTCACTGACACAGTACAACATCACTGACCTGAGTGGCTATATTACATATTTAAACTCCCAAACCTGCAAACATTTAGACACCTGCTCGACTTAACACCCCTGAGTAGTCCTATGTAGAACTTGTCAAAATAGCCGTTGTGCCAGCGAGCACATGTGAAAATGACTCTATAACTGGTAGTTAGAGCAGTCTCCTGGAATGTTGGAGATCCAAGTTCAAGTCCCTGCTTCAATGATTATTTAATTATTGATAAGAAACGGAACAGATTCAACATGAGAAATTGATAGAGACCCCTAGCTCGATGGTTAGTGCATGCTGTTGCAATGGGGAAGATCCATGTTCAAATCCCTTTTTCATATGAGGTGTAGGGGGCATAGAATGTGGCTCTCCCATATGCCAGGAGGCTAAAGGTTATCACTGTGCTAAAGATTATCAGTTAGGTCTCCTTCCTACCCCACCTGACGCATTTTGTAAATGAAGTCTTCATTGGCTTTGGTCAAAATCCCCGAAATTGGCATGGAATTTTTGGAGTTGCAGTGAAATGAAACTTTTAACACTGCCTCGACTCAACCTTTTTTTTTGGCTTAACAATTCACTCAATTTTTTTTTTTAATTCAGTTTTGGTTTGACCCAAAATTATTATTTTTTTTTAAATGTGGATGTGCCAGGGAACCAAACCATCCATTGTTTGCCCAGCTCTAGTTCTCTGGAGGCCAGTGGAGCACTACTCCACGTGGTGAGTACAAAATGCACACCCATGGAGGAGGTTGTAACAAACACATGGGGGCCAGAAGTAGGGACAGTGAAGAAATACATCCATTGGCCCTGCTGGAGCAGTGCACTCACTGGGACTGCTCGTGTGCATAAAGTTCAGCAGGTGCCTTGGGGCCTTACACTGCTGGGAGGAAGATGAGAATCCAGGCCCCAAAGCCTTGGATGGTTTGGGTTCCTGGCTATCCAAGAGTACAACTCTGTGCTCATGTAATAATGATACACTCAGCTGCGATACACTGAGTCACATGAGCTGACAGTCCCACGTTGTAAACAGGAGGAGACCTCTGGAAATTACTCAGTTAAAGTCTTTGATTGTAAGCCTTGCTTCCTCCTTAAACCGGAGTCCAACTCTCTTGGCCTTAAAGGCATGCTGCAATGCTTCTCTGTTCTCTGAGGCTTTTCCGAAGGGTGGAAGGGCTAAGAAGGGCTGAAGGCTAATGCTGAATGGTGGAGGGGGATCTGTTTGATAAGATCTGTACATGTTTTCTGTTTACACGTACGCCTGGAGTGATAGTCGGGTGTATTTTTTAGCAATTAAAATAATAAATAAAATAACTATCATAAAGGAAGACACATCCTTGATATTCTACCCGGATTTCAAAAAAATGTCCAATGTCCAATGTTAATAGTGACCATTGTCCTTTAAAAAGGTTGTGGCACTGCAAGACCTTTGACAGTTACGCATACAATGGTTACAGTGACTGAAGTCATGTTAATTTACTGTGTTGGCTGTAGGAGAGTTTCACTGTGGATTTGAAGATGGCAACATATGTCTATTCACTCAAGATGATACGGATAATTTTGACTGGACGAAACAAAGCACTGCCACCAGAGACACAAAATATACCCCAAACACTGGACCCAATGCAGACCGAAGTGGCTCCAAAGAAGGTAAAACATAGCTTAGATTTCTGCAGTGACAGACCCTCAGCTAATGCAAATCAACAAAGCTCCACTGAGGATCTACCCAACATGTTGAGGCCCAAAGCCTTGTCTTTTCTTAATGACACCCAGCAGTATTTAGGATGAAAATACTGACCTATGTTAATTCTGTAGGGACTCCATAACATTTAATAGAGTTGATCCCAAAGCAAAATCTTGCATCTGAACATTTACATACAGAGGTCAGATCTGTATCTAAAACCAAACTTTGTGCCTCCTGACCAGTCCTGTTTGTTACCATTTCTAATGCCATTTTAAAGATGATCAGTTTCAGGCAGTAGGTTCTGTAGTGATGTATATTTCAAACTTCCTACAACATTCTGTAGCTTGTAGTCATTTAAATTCTTACTAGCAGATTGTGAGAGCTAAAAGTTTCATTGTCCTGTCTTCATTTTGAATCCTGCTAAAGGGCGTGATTTGAAATCTGTCATCCCTGTTAACTAAAGCGCTGGATTCTGCTTTCTGTATGTATTCGAATGGTGACTTTCAGACTTACCGTGCAGGACTGTGATCGCTCAGACTACTTTATATTCCACACCCCACCTGCACTACCAAACACAGTAATGCTTGCATTGACTGTGCTTGGTTACAGTTATTGAGCAAGTCATTATCGTATCTATAATGCTGACATAGACTAGAATCAGGATCATTGAATAATGTGTTCTTTCATGGAGGATGGGCTTTTGAACTGTGATTGGTAGGGCTATCGAAAAGGCTCCTTGAAGCGATGCCATGAAGAAATTTTTCATTATTTTAAAAATAATTCTTCTTTCACTATTCATATAGACACTTTGCCACCTTGAGACTGAGATCTGGAACCTAAACAAATAATTTCCCCCTTTCTTGTGTATACGCACTGGTTTATCGCCTTACTGTTGCTTGTGAGTACTGAAGTACTAGCAGAGATTTTTACCGTTAATAGAAAAAAATCTCATTGAAGCATTTGTTTGTGGAAGCACATGGGATTTATGCAGGTCAAGTGCAGCAAACAAGGCCCAGCGGTGTCAGATGAATGTGAAAAATTGTTCAAGGTTCGTAACAGTTCTTGTGCAGAGCATCCTTACTCTGAGAGAGAGAGAGTGTGTGTTTAAAGACTGAACTTAACGATTTCTGTTCTGGCCTTCTTCTAGGTTTCTACATGTACATTGAAACATCACGCCCGAGGCTGGAAGGAGAAAAGGCCAGGCTTCTGAGTCCTGTTTTCAGCGTAGCCCCTAAAAACCCTTATGGAGTCACCAACACAGCATATTGTTTTAGTTTCTACTATCACATGTACGGACAGCACATAGGTGAGAGGAACCCAACGATCTTGTCATTTAAATTACAGGAGAAACTATGGTTTATTAAAGGAAAAATAATACACACACCTTACCGAGAAAGGAAAGGTCAGCAGCGTCTAACTGGTAACCCCTTTGTACAGCACCTAACACCATGGGGTTCTGCTCCGTGACTGGGGCTGCCAAGTGCTATGGTAATACAGTTTATAATAAGACATGCCAATTAGCACCTTCATCGCTTTGGGCTTGTTCAGCACAGCCCACTCTTGGGGGCAGTAGAGAACCACTCCCTTCAAAGCATGGGGCAGCAACAGGAAACCCTTCTAAGTGCATGTGAATGTGGCTTTGAGAAAGGGAATTTTCAAGTATGGCAGAGAGAAAGGGCCGTAAGCACTTTGCTGGTACTACACCAGTATTTTGAGTCCCCTGCCGTGGGGAGGCGAGGGTTGGGGTCAGTTGATTAGCAGCTATAACTCTCTTCTGATGGCTGTTGCAACATCCCAGGATGGATTTCTGCAGGCTGGTCCTGGCCCTAGATGAAAAAGCAAAAGAAACAGCCCGAAGTAGGTTTTTGTTTTTTAATGCCGTACATGCCATATCTGAAGGACACTGGTGTATCTCAGCGATATATATTTATGTATTAAGAAGGCAGGTCTCTCTAGATCCCAGAAAACCCCATATAAGTGAACACAGCATCAGAATGTGTCTGAATGGATTTCCAGCATCAAGCTGATTTCAAGTTATTATTGCCAAAATTACATTTTTCGGGGCAACCCCCTCCCTCAGATGCATGTTAGTGGCTCCTTTTGGACTCTCCTGCCTACCTCCAGGTAGGATTTAGCCCTTAAATAAAGCAGAGGAGTTGAAGGAGTTTTGTTAGTTGCCACTGCATGACTAACCACTTCGAGGCAGCCCCAAGGCAGGTCTTCGTCAGAGCTTTCTTCATAATGGCAAGAGATGCTGAGGCCGCATCGGGTTTAGTGAGTATCAGTCAAAGAAACTTAAAATCCCATGGAAACTGCTGATGGTATTGGGCAGTGAAGGATAGAGTGAGGTGTGTCAGTAGCCAGCATTTTCTAAGGTAATAGTAGAGTTGAGTAAGTTGTCAGCTTGACATCCCTTTGGACTTCTGTCCAAAGCATCATCACATCATTGGTCTTTCTGGTGCTGCTCAGTCTAGCGTAGGGGCCATGTATCAGGGGAAGTTTCCATGTCTGCTCAATCCTTGGCTTCTCTGCTGAGACTTAACAGAAGTTTAGTGTGTGCTCATTGTGACAGGGCCAAATTCTGCCCTCAGCACAGCTGCCCAACCAGATGGCAGAGGATTCCGAGGACAACAGTTGATGGTGGTTGTAAGCCGGGTAGGTTTGGTTTGGCCATTTTGAAAAACGGGTGAGTTTAGTGCTCCTCAGGATGAGAGAGAAATAATAGCACCGCTTTGAGAAAGCTCTGCCACAGCATCTCAGTCCTGAGGAGCTGTCCGTCTGCTTGTCGGGGCTTGGGTGCCTCTGGAGCGCAGCCTGCCAATCACGCTACTATTGGTATAATGGCCAAGAGGGAAAAGGGAGCGTATGTGGAGAAATGAGGACTGGGTATGAGATTACCAAATTCATTATAATGTTAGGCTAAAGCCTAACTCCCAAGAGAAAAGCAGGCATGGAATTATGTTTGGAACTAGGAACTATGTTTCTAATCTTACTCCCAAATATACGTTGCTTTAAACTGCGAATCATATGAGAAGTTCCTGTCAGATCATACAGAATTAACCCTGAGAATGCTCACATCCTCCTGACTGCCAGTCCAACGAGGGCGCATCTACTTTGCATGTCCACCTTTTCGAGGGGTTAACGTTGATTATCCCTGGCAATACAGACAGGAGACCGTTCGTGTCTGTTGTCTCTGCGAATGGCTGCTCATGTGGGCTCTCTCCTGTGAGGTGCTGAGCTCCTTAACTCCAGCTCCTGGTCAGTGGGAGTGTAACGTGATCGGCACTTGGCAGGTTTGGGCCACAATAATATTTTCATACGTTTGTAACTGGAACAATGAAGTGGCACACACTCTCTAAGCAGTGCCAGAGCTAAAGTGCCACAGGTTTTCACAAGTGGTGCAGTCGGTCTGTGTCCTACATCACCTTATTTCCAATCTACTTGATCGACGGCAGCCTCTCAGAGTAGTCCCGTGTTGTTGGGGGAACAAGGAATAAAGCAAAGAGGCACCAGGGTCAGTCTGTATTTATTGAAAGACTGGCAAACCAAAATAAAAACAACAGTGTACCAGAATATTGCCTGACAGTCACTATTTCAGTAAGATAGGGTCCAGTGGATGCCACTGAAAAGCTAATACAGTCGTTAAAGCTTCTCCTCACCTTCAACAAGTTAGCTCAAGAGTTCCCATGCTATAAAACCATCCGAAACATGAACTCCTCTGATTTATTTTTATGCAAAAATGTAACATGTCTCCATTGCAATTTGTTTTATCTGCTCAAGGGTCGCTTGGCTGCTCATTTTCCTGTAGGTCAGAATTGTTCTCAGTTTAAAAGAAATGTTCACTATGGGTCAATTTTTCAAAACGAGTCTTACATGCAGGACTTGTGGTGTTCTGCAAGTATGCACAGCCATGACTGGCAGCAGGTTATACATTTCAAGAATAGGTGTTTACTGCAGGTTGAATCCATCAAATTTGCAAATGCATTTGGGGCTGACACAGGTAGGTGTGTGTAAATAAACTCAAGAAGCTGCCAGCTTGATCGAGATGGCCTGAACATAGCTGGTGAAGTAACGCCTGTTCTTTTAAGCAAGAATGCTCAAAGATGTAGTCCTCTTGTCATTAGTTTGAACTACATGACAGAGTTTGGTGGTTGTATGAATGATCTTTTATTTAGCATCCTCTATGGCCTAAATAATTGAGTCTTGTAATCATAGAATATCAGGGAGGGAAGGGACCTCATCTAGTCCAACCCCCTGCTCGAAGTGGGACCAATCCCTAGGCAGATTTTTATCCCAGGTCCCTAAATGGCCTTTTCAAGGATTGAACTCACAACCCTAGGTTTAGCAGGCCAATGCTCAAACCACTGAGCTATCCCTCCCGCCAGATCAGCCTGTCCTACCCACCCAGCTGTATGTCACAATCTGTATCTCCCAGCACTAGTGGATAATACATTGAAACAACATTGGTGCATTGCTTGCTATTGGCATTATTTTGGATCTTCATGAAAATTAAAATTATATGTAATAGTTTTCTTTAAACTAGCATAAATTTAAGTTCATGCTGTGACTAGTCACAGGTGGGCTGGCTTTTCTCCAATGTATCTCCAGTAGTTGTTTGGAAAGAACCCAAGCCTTAGGATACCGCACTCTCTTCCTGCAGTTCTGCTCAACCTTGTACTAAACAATCCATGTCTCCCTTAACTGCTCCCATACCTGCAGTCCCTGGCAACTTATCTCACTCTTCTAACTGGTTGCTCCAATTCTGCTCCATTTCCCTGCCCATAAGAAAACCTCACTTAGACCCTCCTTCCTCTCCCGGTTATCACGTTAACTTCCTGCTTCCCTTCATCTCTAACATCCTGGACTGTCCTCTTCATCCCCTACAATCTGGCATGTGCCCTGAACCTGCCCACACAAAACTCACTGCACGTTGCTGTCTTTCCCTGCTCTATGGGTCTCCACTCCATAGTCATTCTTCACTACTGCTTTTAACACGCTAAGCCATTCTTGTCTGCTCAAGACCTTCTCTTCCCTGGGAGCCCATAACTCTGAACTCTTCCTTGTTGACTTATGTGTCAGCATTACCTTCGGTGGATCTTCCTCCTCCTGGCTCCCCTTCCCTTTGTTCTTCAGGGTATCTCCTCACCACCCTTCTTTCCAACTACTGCACTCATCCAGTTCCCTCCCCCCACCTTCCCTAGCCCTTTGATTCTTTTCTTCCCACCCATCCACCCAGGCTATGAAGCCTACCAGCTTCCCATCCCAATTCTCTAAGCTACCATACTCCTAGCCAGGCTGAAATCTCTAACGATAGCTGTTCTTTCTGCCTAGCCTTGGAGGCTTCCTCATTTCAGATCTTGCACCCAGGACCAGTGAAGAAGCAAGCAGGAAAAGAGGAGAATTATTGTCGCTGAACTGGCGTGAATCTTACAAGAGCTTCCCATTCAGTTTGGAGCTGGTTCTTATTTCACAAGAGCCAGGCGACCCTTCCCCCAGTGCTGAGCCCTGGTTGGCTCATCTCACGGATGGTGAACATGTGTGAAACCTGCGTGACTGCTGGCCCAAACTTCCCACACAGCTTCAGAAACAGCTACAGTGCATGCCACCCCCTCGTTCTGCATGTTTGTGGGCCCTTCTAGCTGGGTTGCCCTGCCCACTGAGTGTTTGAAGAGAGACAGGGTGTCCACCTAAAATCCATGTCTCCTCCCCACTGCTTCTCTCTCTTCCTTTCGGTTGAAAAATCAAATGCTACCGTGTAAAAAAAAAAAAAAAAAACTGTTCAGGCACTAAGGCACATTTCACCCAGTTTGAAGGTAAGGTGTGGGCCTGATTCTTGGTGTGCCTGTGTAACCATCTGCTTCAGGCAATTTCCTGCTGCTTTTTACATATGCACATTTCATTCCATTGTGTTTTTTTTATATTTTTTAAATCTAACCTTGTGTTTTTCAAGGCAGTGAGTTGTACTAGGTACCAGAACTTTGTGTGACTTTGAGCTGTGTCATTGTGCAGGTGTCTCTCAGAAAAGAGGTCTATTTGTAAACTTAACTTGTACTTTGCATTCCCAGGGTGCTGGAGAAATTACATAATTAACGTTCCAGGGGACGTGTTTTACTCAAGGTTTTGCTGTTCTCTGCCTCCCTAGAGAACGGTGGCTTTTGAGAGCTTTGACGCTGTGAACTTTTTCAAATCAAGGCAAAAACGATTTTTTTTTAAAGGCTGGTATATAAAGGACACCTCCAGCCTCCAGGCAGCAGGAGAAAGCTGTGTCTGATGGGAAGCGCATGAGAAACATGCACCGAGTCTGTGAACTTTGTGACTTCTTAAATCCTGCCAAATTCTATGTGACACTTATGATTTTGTCACTTGCAACGGCAGGAAAAAAACATGTCACATTCCTAATCAAAGACCGAATGAATAAAGAATACCTAAGGGAGACATATGGGTGTGATGGCACCCTGGGGTACAACCTGAATCTGTGGGACCTTTGTGCTCCCTTAACTCTTCAGCCTGGACGCTCTCACACAATGCTATGCCAGTGACAAGCAGCAAAATCCCTCCAGACGCTGCGATCATCAGCATGTGGAGCCCCACCCCCAGCAAAATTCCAGGAATGCCCCTTGAGCCACCCGTGAATCATACAGAGAGAGGCACCCACCAATCATCCCAGCCTTGCACCCCAGAAATATACCATCTTGCACTGCTCAAGTCTCCCTCGGACAGTGCAAGCTTGTTAATAAGTTTGCCACTTCAAAGGAATGTAGACGTGCACCAGGCTTTGTAATCCGAGCTGAGCTCCCCCAAGCACTGTAACCAAACACCCACTGTTTTAGGTAAAATATCAAACAGATTTATTAACTACCGAAAGAGAGATTTTAAGTGATTATAAGTAGCAGACTTGGAGATCAAAGTTGGTTATCTAAGAAATAAAAATAGAAATGCAGCCTAAATTCTATCTTAAACAGACTAAGCAAGATTGGAATCAAGCAGTCTCTCACCTAACAGACGTTACGGGCAGCTCCCGGTTCTTCAATACACAGACTGGGACCAATCTCACTAGTTCAAAGTTGTTGTCTTCCAGAGGATCTTCCAGGAGTTGAATTGGGGCCGGGGGAGGAAAGGCCAAGTGATGATTGCACAGTCCCCCTTTTATACTTTCATCCATCTGCTAGCAAGATCCTTGCTGTGACGTGGGGATCATGCAGTCCCCATTAGTCAGACAGTCCCCATCTAGGTACATGCCCTCTCCAAGCTATCTCTCAGAGAGTGGATTCTTCTTGATGGGCCATTGTCTGGCCAGTCATAGCTGCTCCTTTGTCCTTACTGAAAAGCTGGCTGTGGCGTCTCCCAGCCTCACAACGTACTTCAGTAGCACATATCGCAAAGCTTCATAACTTCACGTACAATGACAGCACAGACAATCCAATGGGATATTAAGGTTCAACAGATCAAGACTTTTTAAATACCTTACCAGCCAGGCATTGTACAAAACATATAATTATATGACAGTGGTGAATAAGGGGGCTCCAGGGTGCTACTTTGAGGTACAGTGTGTCACAATGGGAATGGGGCAAATGCCTAAGGGAGGGGCTGCAAAGCATCAAGACAGACTGTTACCTGTAGCAAAGAGTGTCTGCCTTGGAATCTGCACACACCTGAACACTATTTACAAAGAAACTATCTGTGCAAAAGAACCAAACTGACTAATGTTGTTACTGGGTGTTTTTGCAGGAAGCTTGAATGTTTATCTGCGGTTAAAGGGACAGACCACAATAGAAAATCCAGTATGGTCTTCAAGTGGGAATAAGGGACAGCACTGGAACCAGGCCCGGGTTAATATACACCCCACCACTTCATTTCAGGTAAGGCCGAGGAGAGTAAATCTGTCTGGTGCATATACTGGAAATAGAGCGTTCTCTTTGACACTGATGGGGGAATCAAGCAAGTGGCCTGATTACACTTCTGCTTTTTTTTTTTTTACACAGCATTTCACAGCTTCATTTCAGCTCTGAAAGCTGCTTTCTGGACAGATAATTGCTTTCCCTCTTGTAAATAGGTGCAGATCACAGAGATTAACAATGCATATTTAATGTCAGAATGCCAACCCCTCACTGGAATAGTAACCTGTTCTCAGCTGGGAATGGTGCTATCAATTTATGTAAAACATGTTTTTTTTAGCTGAGCAACTTGAATAGAAAGTTTGCTTCATGTGTAATTTGTCTGGGGACCAAGGAGCAATACACAATCAAATCCCTAGAAATGTATGTTTTCGCCACAAAAAGAGAAATTATCTCTGAATCTTTGGTAACAATTAGGTGACAAAGCAGCAGCATTCCCTGTAGAAAATTCCCGACTTTGCAAAGATACACACAGCATTCATTAGAATTGCACAGCTTGCTGCAGTTTGTCACAAACTTTGTGCTTGATTTGATCATGAGATGTGTACAGATTTCTGCAAAAAATGGGCCCAACTCTGCTATCCATACTCACGAGGATGAATGGGCCCAGTGAACTCAGTATAGCTGCTCGAGTGAGAAACTCCTCTCCCGTGTAAAAGTTGCACAAATGAACCTTATCTCTTTAAAGCTATCCTACTCGCCAAGGATGATTACGGTTCTGGGCTCCAAATGGTATGCACCTCCAAGTCTGCTAACCTGAAAACATGGATTGGCAATTACTCCTGATCCTGACCCTGAATTTTTCATTGCCAAAGTAAGGGGCAGAGATAGAAGGAAAGTTATTTGGTGCCCGTGCCCCTACAGGCTGTTCCAAACATATAAAAGGCAGCATGGAAGAGGATGGGAAGAAAACAGTGAGAGAAGGATGACCTGGAGGAGGTGGTAAACCAGAAAATGTGAACAGAGTAAAGACTGTGGGGAGGGGAAGGCAAATGAGTGCCGAGATATAGCCAGGACCACACACACAAATGTGGCCCAGCAGCCCTCATGAGGGGTGATGGGGCCAAACCTGAGCAACTTTGCCACCCTGGAGGTCACATGCCCGGAGCAGGGAACCAAGGCCAGCCCTGCTAGACCAGAGGTAGCACTGCAGGGTGAGTGCAGGGTAGGCACTGTGAGCCCTCTCCCCAAGGGGAGGATCTGCCCCCCGTCCCAGCCCCCCAACCTATTTACTGGGTTGCCACAGGCTGTCGATATTTACAAATGGGTCCTGAGCCCCAGAAGGCTGAGAACCACTGCCGTAGCCCCTGATTCAGCAGTCTGGCCCTGTTCAGCAGAGCACCTAGTTACGCACTTCAGAGTTTTGCTAAAAAAGGATGAACTTCAGCACATGCTGCTAGGGAGAACTGGTTGAAATTTTTGAATGAAAACATTTTTTTTATGGAAACAGGGCTTTTGGCACTCAGAAAATTGTTGTTTCGTTTTAATGTTCAGGCTTTTTTCAGCAAAAATAAAAAGAGAAAAATGTGTTTGGTTTTTATTTTTGTGTTTATCATCTCTGGTTTTTTATCTACTTTTCTCTTTTCCAGTGGAAAAATAAAAAAGAAAGAGAAAGGAAGGGGAGGAAAGCAGATCCAAAAAATTGAAAATCGGGGGGGGAAGGGAAGAGTTAGAAACATTTTCTATAAAAAAAATAAATTGTGAACATTTTTGAATAAATGAAGATTGCTTTTTAAATAAAACCTCTGAAATGCAAATGCCTTCAAAATTGTTTTTTGAACTTTAGTTTTCATTTTTTACTAGCCAGATTTAAATATTTTGCTGAATGAGGTGAAGGACTATTTGATTTTTTCATGGATGTTTTTTGATCTATTAATCTTCCTTGTCACATGGTATGTAACTCTGCAGTCAGTATGCCTAGCTCCCATTGTCACAATGTTCATTTCTGGCATGTTAGTAGAAACTGACCCTGAACTTGCTTTCCAGATGCATTTTACATTACAATGTTTTAAAGTGAGAGTCTCAAAAATCACATGATTCTGGGGGCTGGTGCTTTAAAAAATATTCCAAACAACAAAAAGAGTTGTCGATATTGGTTCCTCCTGTTCATAATGATTTATTACGTTTTTATAAAGTTACTTTTCATTGTGATATCTGCACAGTGATTAAAAGAGCATCTCATTGCTGCATTCCCCAAAAAGAGAAGCCATTGGACCCAGTCTTGGTAGCAGCACACCTCACCTTCCTTCTATTTCTTTCAAAGCAGGAAGATATTCTCTGCCTGCCTATCCCACTGTGCTACTAACTTCTAATTACCCCCCTCACCTTTCAGCATTCTTATGCCAAAATGTGGACAGAGGGGCATCACAGAAATATTTACTACTCATTTAAGCAAATCTGTATCCAGTCAGTTCACAAGTTTTGTGGTTGTTTTATAGTTAAATTTAAGGGGAGTGAACTGAAACGAATCTTTGTCTGCGGTAAACGGTATCCTCTGACACAGAAATTAAAACTTGTTAATGGGTTAATTTATTCCTAGATTTCTTTTACATTTTCCCAATCCACATATCCAATACCGAAGCCTTGCTGGTGAAGAGATTATGAAGGGATTATAAATGCTTAGAACCAGTCTTTATGTAATGCTTATTCTGTCTGTTAAATAACCTGAAGAAGAGCTCTGTGTGGCTTGAAAGCTTGTCTCTCTCACCAACAGAACTTGGTCTAAGAAAAGGTATTACCTCACCCACCGTGTCTCTCAAATAACCAAATACTTTATGTAATGGTAAGTAAAATGAGAATAGAGCATATAAAAATGAAACACTACCTGCTGTCTGCATCATAACAGCTCTCAAACCGCATTTCAGTAGGGACACTGTGAACAACATTAGCTGTAACTTCCTTGAAGTCTTACTGCTGCTTTCGAGCTCCTTGCTGCAATACGTTGCATAGTTTGGCGCACACAAAGAGCTGTTTCCAAAATGGTTCTTTTACCTGGAAGAACTTCCAGCATTGAATAGGATGCGGTTAAGGACACAATCTTCCTGATCCTCAGCTGCTGTCACTAGTCGTCCCTGGATGTAAATCAACATAGTGCCTTTAAACTGGGGATAGTCATTGAAGTCTGTGGAGCTACCAAACTACCCTGGCTGCATATCATCTTTATTGTCTAATTTTTTTTCGGTGGCTGCTATGAAGGATGCCCTATGGCAGAACCGCCTCCGTTTCTGTATCTCCAATAGTGGATGTTCAATGGAGTTACCCATGCCTGACAAACATAATCCTTCGAATAACCTCTCATCCCACGCAAGTACCCCAAGGCCCATGTCTTCAAATGTGGGTGCCCCAAGTTAGGCCTCGAAACCCATATGTAAATTTGTAAGTATTGATTTTCCGCGAGGCCTAGCACCTGCCGTTCCCATTGATTTATAAATCCTTTCTCCCATGTTTGAAAATTAGTCTCCTTCCTTTAGGAGTTGATATATGGGCTTAGGTGCCTAATTTTATGCAACCACGTTTTACTCCTGGGGGCATTCTTCACCAAAAAATTAAAAATTTTGCATATAATATGTTAAAATTCTGCAAAATTCTGCAAATTATAGTGTCAAAATAACACTACATAATCACGCCAGTTTCAGTTATTTTGGTAATTATTTCAAAATACCTGTCAGCAAGTCTGTCTGTAACAATACAGGCACACAAATTCCCCCGGAAGCAGAAAGTTAAGGAAACCCCTATGACAACCCAGTTCCTGTGTCTCTGCCCCCTTCCCCTCCCCAGAGCCCAGCCGCAGGGCCCCCCTTACTCAGATACCCGAACCCCCTCCCCCCCCAGAGCCCAGCCATGCCCCGCCCAGCCCAGACAACCACCCCTTCCCTCCTCATTGAGAGCCAGGGCCTACCTTCCCTTAGACAGATTTGTGACTTTCTCAGGTCTGGTCTGGGCAATTGAAGGGATTCCTCAGAACACAATAAGGAATTGTCTTCAGCTCTTGGGGCACATGGCAGCTTGTACCATTGTGACTGATCATGCAAGGCTACACCTCTGCTTTTCCAGGATTGGCTCACTATGACCTATTCGCCAGTCGGTGACACCTTGGACAACAGGTGATGTTTCCTCCACAAGGGAGGAATTCCCTAAACTGGTGGAAAGACCAACCCAACATCTGCACAGGCCTTTTGGTCATCCAGCTCCATCAGTAACTTTAACAACAGACATGTCACTGTTGGGATGGGGATCTCATCTCAGTGCCCTCATGACTCAAGCAGGCGATTAGCTCGTGAAACCAGTCTCCACATAAATCCCTTGGAGCTCGGGGCTGTCAGGAATGCCTGCCTTCATTTCCTACCCCTCGTCGGGGGCAAATTAATCAGGGTCATGACTGATTATCTTCTATCTTGGAGGAAGGGTCTGCACTGTGCATTTCCTTCAACACCACTGATACTAAAGGTGATGAACAAAATCAGTCAGGACAGTGCCAGCGTTTTCCTTATAGAGCTGACCTGGCCAAGACAAGCTTGGTACACTTACCTGCTTCACCTGTGTGTCCAACTGTCACGTAAGCTCCCAAACCTCATCTCCTCTTGCAGGATGTGGGTCATGTGCCACAGTCCAGCCTAATGTGTCTTCACTTCAGGGCATGGTTCTTCATTGGTTTCCAGGGTCAGAATTCTCCTGCTCTGCAGAAGTGCAATAGATGTTATGGAACACTAGGAGGTCAACCCATATTAGTTGCCTGCAGAAATTTAAGAGATTCTTCCATTGGTGTTCTTGCCGCTGCCTCCTACCTGAATCTGTGACACTTCTAGTCATCCTGAATTATCTAGATGTTGGATCTGAAGAAATCAGAGTTATCACTTAGTCTGATTAAGGTCCATTTGGCTGCAATATCAGTCTTTCATCCTCTGGTAGAATGATTTATCCATATTTGCTCACCCAGTATCATCTAGGCTTATTAAAGATTTCAGGAACCTCTACCCCCAGATTAGAGACCCTACTCCAACCTCAGACCTCAACCTGGTATTCAAATACCTGATGAGGCCTCCATTCGAACCATTTTTAATAGCCATCATATTGGCCTGTAGGTTTGGGGAGATTGATGGCAGATCCCCCCCTTTACAGTTTTCTTCAAGAACAAAAGGTCTTTACATCAAAACCCTGAATTCTTACCTAAAGTTTTATTGGAGTTCCATCTTAACCATTCCATTCATCTACCAGTGTTTCTTCCGAAGCCACATAGATCTCTGCAGGAGTCCTGTTTTCATATATTGGATGTTAAAAGGGCTCCGGCTTCCTAATTAGATAGGACCAAGCATTTTCAAAAGTCACCCGGGCTGTTCATCTCTTTCGCGGATAGATCCAAGGGGTCCATGATCTCTGCTTAGAGACCATTGAGATGGCTATCTGGAGGTATTATCATTTGTTATGGTGCTCTTCCTCCCCAGCAGGTGATAGCACAATTGATCACATCACAAGAAACCCCCTCATCATTACTTAAGAACTGCTACCTGGGCCTCATACGCTTTCAAAATATTACACTTTAGTCCATGCCAATCTGATGCAGCATTTGGTACTTCAGTACTGTCTTCAGTTATAGACTCAATTCCGAAGCACCCTCCTCCCTCTGGGGGTATTGCTCAGAAGTCACCTGAAGTGGAGCACCCATGGAGGGGACCACTCAAAAAAGAAGAAGAGGAAGTTATTCACCTTGTGCAGTACCTGGAGTTCTTCAAGGTATGTCCCTCTGTGGTGCTCCACCACCCGCCCTCCTTCCCCTCTGCTTCAGACTGTTCTCTACGGGGTATGAAAGAGGTGGAGAAGGAATTGAAGGCGATTTACCCAAGCATGCCTATATAGCCCTGGTGTCTGGCATGAGGCGGCAGAGGGAATATGCACAGGCCAAACTGCTTATGGAAACTCTCCAATCAAGGGCTCGAGAAGCACATGCGCACGTGAAGTGGAGCACCTATAGGGACTCATATCTCAAAAAACAGCAGTTACTGTGTTCATGTCTGTCGTAGAGTTTTATATTGCCACCCATCACCGTATGTGAATGCCTTTCATGTAATATCCATTCCTGGTGGGCTTCATTGTTCTCTCTTTTTAGATTAAAACTCTGTGAAGAGTCTTTTTGTTTGTTCATGAGTTAGCTCATTTTGTTGGTTGATTTGTTTTTTACAGGGTTTTTTTTTTTTTTTATTTATAAAAAAACAGACCCAGGAAGACAAGTACAAGACATGTCGTATTTATGGCTGTGCAGAATGTTTCCATCTCAACTTTTTTCAAGGGAAACATTTTCCACTAAATGTAAATTTTCACAGAAAGTGCTTGCTTTTCTTGAAAATGTTTAGTTGGAAAACCTAAACAGTGAACATTTTCAGTTTTTGACACCTCCCTCCCCAAAAAATTGCAATGTCCAAAGTTTAAATGCTCAGTTAGTGGTTGCATCTGTTTTAAGGTGACTTTGTTTTGCACCTGGGCAACCTGTGTCAACTAGCATTAACGGCTTTTTGCAGTATTGTAGCCATGTTGGTCCCAGTACATTAGAGAGACAAGGTGGGAGAGGTGATATCTTGTATTGGACCAACTTCAGTTGGTGAGGGAGGCAAGCATTTTAGCTTACATAGAGCTCTTCTTTAGGTGACTTGAGGTGCTCTATATAGTTCCTAAGCTTGTTTCTCTTGTTTTTCACACAACACACAGTCAACCTGTGGAACTCCTTGCCAGAGGATGTTGTGAAGTCTAAGACTATAACAGGGTTCAAAAAAGAGCTAGATAAATCCATGGACGATAGGTCCATCAATGGCTATTAGCTAGGATGGGCAAGGATGGTGTCCCTAGCCTCTGTTTGCCAGAAGCTGGGAATGGGTGGCAGGGGATGGCTCACTTGATGATTACCTGTTCTGTTCATCCCCTCTAGGGCATGTGGCATTGGCCACTATCAGAAGACAGGAGACTGGGCTACATGAACGTCTGACCCAGTTTGTCCGTTCTTATGTTCTCACCAACAGGAGTTAGTCCAATAAAAGTTATTACCTCACCCATCTTATCTCCCTAATTTACTGCTTTGGAAGTTATCCAAAGCCCGGCAAGATTTCATCCTTTCAACATCTAATTAGGCTTATAAACCTCTGTTGTGATTTAGTCCAGAATAATGAGCATGATTCATTTAATTCTTCAGAAACAAATGGATATTTTACACTAAAGGATGGATCTGTCAATAAATACACAAATAGTATGCGCGTGCACACAAATAACATGAATTGTAGTGCCTGGAACAGACTGACAGACTGTGAAAGATGGACAGGCTGCTCTGGGGAATTAAATGCTTTGTTTCACCACAGAACAGGTACAGCACAGGGGTTGCCCAAGGCAAGCAGTTAAGCTGCATGTCACGTGCCTCAGCTAGAGAGGATGGGCCATCTCTAGGGTTATAGATGTGGCTTAGTTTTCATTCCCATCAGTCCATGTCCTCTCCACTTAGCCCCCGACAAGGATGCCAGACAAGGTCAGGGTCCCATTCTGCTGGGCTGCACCATCACAAGTTTAGACGTGAAATTAGACGAAGGTTTCTAACCTCAGAGGAGTGAAGTTCTGGAATAACCTTCCAAGGGGAGCAGTGGAGGCAAAAGACATATCTGGCTTCAAGACTAAGTTTGATAAGTTTATGGAGGGGATGGTATGGTGGGATAGCCTAATTTTGGCAATAAATTGGTGTTTGACAATTAGCGGTAAATATGCCCAATGGCCTGTGATGGGATGTTAGATGGGGTGGGATCTGAGTTATTACAGAGAATTCTTTCCTGGGTGTCTGGCTGGTGAGTCTTGCCCATATGCTCAGGGTTTAGCTGATCGCCATATTTGGGGTCAGGAAGGAATTTTCCTCCAGGGCAGATCGGCAGAGGCCCTGGGGGGTTTTCACCTTCCTCTGCAGCGTGGGGCACGGGTCACTTGCTGGAGGATTCTCTGCATCTTGAAGTCTTTAAGCCACGCTTTGAGATGCCAGACATAGGTCAGGGGTTTGTTACAGGAGTGGGTGGGTGAGATTCTGTGGCCTGCGTTGTGCAGGAGGTCAGACTAGAAGATCATAATGGTCCCTTCTGACCTTAAAGTCTATGAGTCTATGAGAGTCTATATGAGATGATCCCTTTTTTCATTATTTTGACTTTCGGCTACTAGAAACAGGCTAAGAACATCATCATCTTAGACCCAAATGAAATGTTGGCAATAAACTTCAAAGCTGGCTACAATTGTTACTTGGGCTTTGGGAATAAAAGAAGGGCCAAAGAAGACTTAGGGCTTGTCTACACTGGCACTTTACAGCGCTGCAACTTTCTCACTCAGGGGTGTGAAAAAACACACACACACCCCCTCTGAGCGCAGCAAGTTTCAGCGCCGTAAAGCGCCAATGTAAACAGTGCACTAGCACTGGGAGCTACGCCTCTCATGGAGGTGGGTTTTTTTAGAGCACAGGGAGAGCGCTCTCCCCGCACTCTGTCGCGACTACACAAGCCACGTTAAAACACTGCCATTGCCAGCACTTTCACATTGCCAGTGCAGACTAGCCCTACGGATAAAAGAGGAGCCCCACGGCAGCATTGCTTCCAATTAAGGATGGTCTGAACATCCACATTTAGATCCAGGTTGAAATCTTGGCCAAGTTTGGGGGCGTTCAGACTTGGGATTTTGATTGGGCTGGTTTCTCCTTCTATTCAGGAGTCTCTCCAGGGAAGTACGCCCAGCCTGGCATCTATTGGAAAAAGCAACTAAAAGCTAAATTCCCTTTGAGACTCCCTGGATCGATGGGACAATATAAAGAATAGTTTCCATTTTACTTGTCAAGAGAGTAAAGTGGCCTTCAGTATATTTGTAAGCCTTGCTATTCTTCTGCTAAATGCAGCATTTCTAACAACAGCTGTGTAAAATTACATGGACACGGATAATAGCTTTTGCTAGAGACTGGTAGGGGATTGTGATCATCTGGCACATCCTGCAAGTAACTACGAGCTACACACTAGACTGTGCTTCATGCATTGCCAATACTCTTCTGCGATGATTTGTTTTGAGCCAGTGGCCAGCCTGGCTAATAGGGAACCATCTTTGAAACCTATGCAGCTTCTTGCCAAAAGCAGATTTTAATTAAATGCAACCTATTGTATGTTTGTTTATAGAGCTCTTGGTGTCTTGAAGCAGAGCTTGTCCTAACCAGGAGAGATTTGATTTTAAATCCGGTTGATAGGTTCTGTACAGTCTGCCAAGAGAGGGAGAAAAGAGGAGAAAGATATTTTCCTTTCAATCAGAATACTTTCTAGTATCAGTGTTAGAGTGGGGAAAATGTGATGAGAGGATAATTACTGGAAACACTGTTTTCAGACAGTGGGCTAAAAATGGAAAACCTTGCTGTTTTCCCAATTACTGCTCCTGGTTACACTAATGCCTGCCTTGTTACAGTAATTAACCTACAATATCACACTTCAGTAAAATGACGATGGAGTCATCCACTACAAATGTGCTGCTTTCAAGTTTATTTAGCATTGCGTGCACAGAACTTGTCGTGTGACTTAAGGCGTACCAGTCAGCTTTCAAATACATCCCCAAGCCCTGCCTGGCAATAGCCTAGAGAGCAAATTTGGCTTAATAAACGTAGGCCATGTGTCTACTGCTGAGGGCATGAGTACTGCAATCAAGTCTAATAAAGAAAGTAAAATCTGCTTCTGCACAGCATAATGTCTTGTGATCTGGTATTTTGACACATCGTAGTGCTTGAATATTATTTATACGGTTGTGCCCATCCAGGCCTGGTGCCGAGCACCTCTTGCGCGATGCAGTGCACTGTTTCACTGGGAACTGAGGAATAGCTGGACATTTGTAATGAAAGCTGCACATTCTCATTGCATAACACTGACTGAACTGTATTAATTAGCAAACAAAAGATGGAACCTGTCAAAAGAACTCAATCCTGTGCCCCATTAAATCACTGGTAAGACTGCTGCTGAAATCAATGGCAGCAGAATCCGGCTAAGTGTTCTCTATACATCTGTACTGTAACTAGATTATTACTAAATGTAATGTATTACTCCACATAGAATTAAACGTCAACCCCCAAGAGTTAATTTCTGTAGCAGTGCCACAGTGTTTCCATATGATGTTTCATGCATATGTTGTAGTCGATGAAAGTTTAAAACTTGTCATCTCTGTTAACTGAAAGCACTTCAAAAGGATAGCAGTGTGAATTCGATTCCTTGCAAAATAGGTCTTGCATAATTCCCTTCACCTCTACAGAAAGACTTTGAAGTTTGCTATTGAATACATTTTCTCATGGTTCTACAGTACTGTAGTAATCCATCATTAATACCTGGCATTATGGTAAATATTAGTAACTACCTTGCTACACGCCAGACATCTCCAAACGGGGATAATTTTCCTCTCCAGCTGAAGTAATACAGATTTCTGCCTCTAACTGTCTCACAAAGTTGCTCTCTTTTTCCTCAACCACTTACTTTCCTTGGTTGGAGCTTACCATTCTCATATTCTGAGAACACACTAGACCAAGTCTGATTTTTTTTCTCAAGGTGCCCTGAAAACAAGGGGTAACAACTACACTGGAGAGGTGCTAACCATCACAAGGATGGGAATAGCCTCTCGCTATTCATCTTTGAGCTAGGATCTGCTCGTTTCTTTCACCAAAGCAGTAACAGGAAGTGCTGTTGACACCTGGTGCTTTCCTGAGAGACCAGTATCCAGCCATGCCATGATGGACATATACCCCAATAAGCAGTGGTGCTGACATAATGTCAGTCATGTCCTCCAGTGACTTGCAATGAATATTTTCTCAAGCTTGTCTCAGTGAGAAAGACATCAGCCAAATGGAATCTGGCAGAACCCCAGAGTGGGTGAATGAGTGTCCAGGTGACTCTCTGGAATCTCTCAGTAGGAAGGGCTAAATACAACACCAGTCTGTTCCATAGGTTCTCTGAGACTGGGGCTAATGACCACCAGGGGCAGGTTGCAAAGAGGCGCCAGGGGGTTAAGACCACCCTGTCCTTTCCATATTGCTGAGTAGCAAGGGGATCCCAGCTTGATCCCAGCTAGATGAGATGGGTGTCGCCGTATGGAAATGGGTGGAACCGCTTGGGGAAAATGGAGAACCACTGATCTCATCTTACCCAGGAGCTTCTTTGGACTCTGTCTAATTGACGCACCCTCATGTCTTCCCCGGAACATGGTCAAGTGCAGTAATAAGTTGTAATGCCCAGAGACCTCCCACAGAAGGGCAAACTCATGTTTAAGCCTGTTGTATAGCTAGCTAACGCCTTCCTTTTTTCATGGCTCATTATCTGAAATGCCTTTACTGTCTGGGGCCAGACTACCATCATACCTTTATTTCTAGAGTGCCGCCCGTTGAGGGACGCAGGTGCTATGCAGCAGACGAGCAAATGTCCAGTCTTGGGATGACATGCTGTGTTGCCATTGGCTGTTGCTGATTTTTGTTTGGTTGGTTTGTGGGGGGACAGAGTTGCTCCCTGGAACTAGTCACTGGTGTTGGGATGAGGCTCCTCGAAGACAGGCTAGCCCTACATGCTGTTCCAGGCCTGCTGTATACTTGTAAACAAAGCAAGTTACAGTTAACATATGCCCAGACTCTGCACTAATGATTTCCCCTTTACTGGGTTGCTGACCTGCAAGTACAACAGGTGTGTGTACATGATTGAAGGCACATAGAGAGTAATTAACTACAGCTTTTTAATACCACATTAATTTCTGTCCATGAATAGAGCTGAATATTTTCTATGTGTCATGAATTCCCTGTATTGTTAATTGTATCATATTTATTTTTTGCAGCTCATTTTTGAAGGGATCCGAGGTCCTGGCATAGAAGGTGATATTGCTATTGATGATGTATCGATTGTGGAAGGAGAGTGTATGAAAGCAGACCAGCCAGCCAACAGTAAGTGGGTCCTCCAGACAGTGTGATGAGCTGTCTAGATACTTACACCGCTCCCCATCCCTGTAAATGCGAGCCATGTTCTAAACCAGACCCTGTGGTGCAGAAAGCAAAACAAAACGTTACCCAGTGAAGATGGAGATGTTTAAAGATTTTCTTGGAACCAAAATCTGGAGCCAAAATATCTCTAGTCAAATATGAAAATGCATGATATTTTTTTTAAATGTAATGGCAGCAAAGAGAAGGAAAACCAAATGGGAGTCAGGCAGGTCAGGACCATGAAATTGTACTCTGGTGTGTAGCTAGAGGGCATGTATGTATGTATATAATGGCACTGGTCTATATTAAAGGAATACTAGTTCTTCTCATATAGAGCCAGATTCTGATAGCCACCGTCCCATTGCTCCGTGCCTTACTCTATAGGTCTTTATTTGAAGTCAGCGGAACTGTTTGTGGAGTAAGGTACAACTGTACTGAAGTCAGGATATCAGAATCTGTTCCCTAAACCGTAGACATTTGGATATTAATAACGTACTTAATTTTAAAAGTGTATAGATCTCCTTTTCTTTTACAATTAATAAACATTATATATGTGTGCGTGTGTTTGTGTGTGTGTGCACGTATATATTTATTTGTTTTATTATTATTATTATTATTATTATATATAAAAATCTCCATTACCCTACTGATAAATCTGACTGAATAAAGAGAGGGAAGGAGAGAGAGAGAGATGGGTGTATGGGGATGGATGGATGGATGGCTAGATAGATAGATAGATATTTCAGGCACACATCTATGCTAAAAGAATTTTAAGGTTGCAAAGCCAAACACTCAAAAGTTAGGAAATTCCCAAATGTAGGTTGCCTGTGAAACCTTAATTCATCCCCCACACACAGATTACTTTGTACATAGGTTTTATGATAAAGTCTTTAATTATATGATCTCTTACTATTTTTCTCACAGGACCTCTGCCTTATTCAGTGCCCAGGATTGACCTTGGTCCCCTTATTTATCAATAAATATCATCCAGTTATCCCAACAATGCTGGAAGCTTGGTGGAAGTGGGGAGCCTGGCCAGGGGGCGTGGCCTTGGGGGGAAGAGGCAGGGCAGGGGCGGGGCTACTGAGAGGGACCGGGTCTCTTGGCAAGGACCGGGAAGAGGCTGGCACCATCAGCAGGGGCTAGATTTTGCAGCGGGGCAGCCACTTACCTCCTCCGTCGTGAAGCGCAGTCCTGCCGGCGCCACTCTGCATCTGCCCAAGGCAACGCAGCCTCCTTCCCCCAAACTATGCCCATGTTAAAAAGCAGGCAGGCATGGCCCTCGCGCTTTTAAAAGTGGGGGGGGGAAGGTGGTGCCAGCACCCGTGAGTTATCCTGTCCCCCAGCCTCTGCATTTCCATATGGGAACTTTCAATCTGTGCAGTGTCAATGTGCCATTTACCCTGATGTGGTAAACTCTTGATTGTCTGCTTGTTAATTCTATTTTTTTTCTCCCCCACTCTTTGTAGATTTACGAGCAGGTGCTGTTGGGACATTAGCACATATATGGCTTTTTCCAGTGATCCTCCTCATGTCTGTCTTAAGTCATCAAAGGTGACCTTATCCTGGCAGAGGCTATGAAAGATTCACCAGGCATTGGCATGAAGAAAGAGTCTTTGTAAAATGGACATTTAAAAACAAACTACCAAAGATTCCTCCACTGACTGACTCAAAACATTAAAATAAATAAATAAAAATTAAAAAAAAAAAAAAGCACTGGGGATAAAAGGCATCATGGGAGCGTAACTGACTCTGAACCACATATGAAAAGCGATCTGGCGTAAAAGCGACCTTCAGGTGCTTTTGTGGTCTATAAGAAATACGGCATCATCTGGTTGAACTCTGAAAAAAAGACCTATAGAAATCCTTGTCAAAGCACAAAGTCATGGCTGGTTTTGTTTCAAATGAATAGTTTGCTTGTTACCATGGAAACCTAATGGCCTGCCAAAAAAAGAGAGAGAGAGAGAGAAACAACACCTCACTGTAAACAGGGTATATGAAGAGCTGGCGTTTATTTTCCCTTCAAGAAGGTTTTTAGTATAGAATTAAATAAATGTAGGCCCTTTCACCTTTGGGTGTCACCTCCCCTAGAGAATAACCCTCGATCAAAGATGTTTAAGACATTTATGTTTCATTTTCTCATGGCTATGCTAGATAACTGTATGCTGTCTCCTTTTGCATGCATTACTATCCAGGGTGTGTAACCTGGGCTTACATATGACACAGGCTTATCCGAGTTTGCTTGCAGCCACTTCAACACCTTTCCTCCCCAACTAAGTCATCTGTCCTAATGAAGTGAAGAAACCAAACCACCGTCTTTTATAAATTGCCATGGAAACCAAGTGCCTTCAATGAAACAAGCCTGATTAAAAAACAAACAAACAAAATCAACACAGAAGCTTGCACTGCTAAAATGTGGTTTGTGCAAACTATTTTCTAAACAAACCACAGAGCCTAAGTGTGCAAACAGCAGGCAAGGGAACAAAGCCGCTTCTGGAGAAGGATGGACCTAAGTTGCTGCGTAAGACCCTTTCAGACGAGATGTTCCAGACAGCCATGGCCTTTCAGCTTATTATCCATTAGAAAATAGCTTCCATTGGTCCTGGAGATGGGAGCAGCACTTTTTTTTCCAGATGATCAAGTGGGTCAACCAGAGAAAAAGGTTGTTAAGATGTACTTAGCGCAGCAGGTGGTAAAACACAAAAGGGATTTTCTTACTCTAACCTCCATTTGAAAAGAAATTGGCCCGAGCTTTAGAGAGACGAGAAGGTGTGTGTGTGCGATTGCAGTGCATACAAAATAACACAAAAAGGGGGCCGCCAACACAAAGGGGGCCTGCAAATCTGGCTTTATTCAAAACACGGATGGTATAATGCCTCTGCCCGTTAGTCAGACTCTGTGCAGATTGTGAAATATTATTTTATTATTTTAGCATAATTAAAAAAGACACTTTTACAAAAAAAAAAAAAAAACCTGTAAAAATGATTTTGAGCTACCTGAGTACCTACCATACCTTTAACCGGCCAGTTTTCCAATGCATTGTAAATTTCCCTTATTCAGTGGGTTATGAAAATTTGAAAACCTTTTTCCTTAAATTATCTCAGCTTTTAACTTCATTTAAAAAAAGACTTTTGTCTAAAGATGATGATTATTTTATTATATGTTCAATGCCCTAGGATTAAAAAAACTGATATGCAAGTAATTGGGTTACAAATATTAAAAACAACGACAAAATATAACATTTGCAAATATTAATATAAAAAGCACAACAAGATGCAGTAAAACAATTACAAGGCTTGATTTTTTTTTATTCTGTAGAAAAATGTTTGTGCAAATTCAGTAATTCAACTGAAGAGACAATTTTACAGCTATGTTCAATAAAGCCTCTTTCCAGGTAAGGTATTCTAAGTGGTATGCGTGTTTGTTGCTCTATGTGCACTTATTCACGAAAAGGGCTTAACCGAGAGTCGCTTTCTTGTGTCGTAATCTGTCATTGTCTGAATCCATAATACTACATGACGTTCAGGGACAGGGATTTTTCCAAGGGCACTGCTAACTATCTATTTGTAAGTGATTTCACTTGTTTGTAATACGCTGGTCCTATGGGAGTGCCCCAGTTGGAGTCCACTTGGAAGTCAAGTGGGAGTTCTGGGCATGGATTGACTGTGAGGTTGGGGCCTTATATGCTTTTAAATAAGACATTTCCAGCTAGCAAGCATCAGCATTAATGAAGGATGGGAGAGCAATAAAAACTTGCACTTGGTATCTTTTGATGTTCAGAGCAGTACTAATAACGCCAAAGTAGTGACATATCACTGGAGAGGCTTTTTCTCCTCATATTTTTGGCCTGGCTGTCTTTGGAGAGAGCCTGTCTTGCAAGATTTCCAACCCTGTTTCCAGAAACATTATTTCACGCCCATCTGAACCTTTTGCAGTTCCCCCATCATTAATGTTTAGGTACTGTATGTCAGCTGCCATCGTGAAAGCAATACGACTCACATTTGGTCATTTTTCAGTAAGAGCACCAGCTTCAGTGGTCCTCTCATCAGAGAGGTCGCAAACACTTCCCAGGGCTGTCCCTGAAGACTGGCAGCAGAGGGACCTGGGACTGGACTGGTATCTCAGCTAGTACCAAGGGAGCTATCCAGATTCATATCAGCTGAGGATCTGGCATGTTCTGGTTTATCCTTCACACTAGATTGCTGTCAATTCTTCTGCTGTTTTGTTTTATAAAATCCAGACTGTTTTGCTCTGTGTAGATTGACTGTGCTCCTTTAAAAGTAAAACATGCACCATTCCCTTTATGTTTGCTACTTTTCTTCTAATTCATGACTGCTAAAACCAGACCAAAATAAAACTGAAATCTGGAGGCCTGTTCTTCAGCACAGGGAAGCAGAAGCATCCTGGAAGCTGCTTCATGGCATCATACACTAAGCAGTCACGGTGCTGTGTGAAGTATCAGGGGGGTAGCTGTATTAGTCTGTATCCACAAAAAAATCCACCGGACTCCTTGTTGGTGGACAGCAGCAGTCCGTGACATTGGCTGTCATAAGTAATGAGAATAATGCGGAGAGAGAATTTGGAGAGGCTCTTAAAATGCCCACTCACATTCAAATGGTTTTGATCAAGATCGTTTGTGAAAAATGAGGGTTTTTTTCTTTTTGGGGAAAACCAAAATACAAACAGATTTGCACATGCCAGAATTAGTCTGAGTATCTTTTTTTTTTTCAATTTTAAAATGAATTGAATGTTTATTAAAAGTTCGGGTTTAACGGCTCCAGAGACCAAAGTCCTCTTGGTAGTTCCAGTGCAGCGTAAACACAGAGTAAGTCACCTTCCACATACTACCCTACCCCTCTGTCTTAGCTTTGACCTGCAGAGGTCAACTCTTGGAGTGAGAGGATAGTTAATTTTCCATGCTCATTTTCAATCCTTGCTTCTTGCCTGGATGTAAAAGAGAGCACCAGTTAGTGCGGATCTTCTTGTTCATTATTTGCTCGAGAATAGACTGGACTTGTATTTGACTTTCCAGTAAGCCGCTGGAAAACCAGTGAGATGGCAAAGACTTTGGGTTATTGTGCAGATGCAGGATATGCCTGAAGTGGGGTCTGAGCAGTGAAAGGTGCTGTCTGATTACCAAATTCCTTGAGCCATCTAATCCTGTTTCTGGTGTATTTTTAAATCAGTCATGAAAATGAATTGTTCAAATGTCAACTTTGCAAAAATGTCAGTTCATATGTAATGTTTCTATTAAAGAAATATGGTGGGGGGAGCAATGGATACAAGAGCGTGTCCCGACTGAGCCTTCCCAGAGTCACAGGTAAGTGGACTCTACGTTAAACATTCAGCAGCCTTTTCGTCCCATGTCCTGTAGATGTGCCAGCAGGATCTGAGAGAGCTGGGGTGTTACCTTAGCATTCGCCATTCGCTATCTCCTTTTATACCCAGCAATGGCACTGTAACCCACACCTTTTCTAAAAAGCGTAGTTTGCACATGAAATCCTAAATAAAATGATCAAGTTCTTTGATCTCACTATACCAGCCCAGCTCTTCCCCTGCAGCCAGCCTTATCCAGGGACACTCTCTTTTCTCAAAGGGAAACAAAAGAACATAGGCTAAGTAGGGGCAAATTACTGCAGAATACATTGCAAATACACTGCATCTCGCTACCTTCAACATTGACTCAAGCCAGCTACATTAATTAAACTCTAAAGGCATGGAACGGCTCCTCATTAGAGCAAGTCAAAGAGGCTGTGTGTAGTAGGATAAAAATAGCAAATTTAGCTACTCTGCAGTTAGAGGATAGGTTCATAGACTCATAGACTTTAAGGTCAGAAGGGACCATTATGATCATCTAGTCTGACCTCCTGCACAACGCAGGCCACAGAATCTCACCCACCCACTCCTGTAACAAATCCCTAACCTATGCCTGAGGTATTGAAGTCCTCAAATACTGGTTTAAAGACCTCAAGGTGCAGAGAATCCACCAGCAGTGACCCATGTCGCACACTACAGAGGAAGGCGAAAAATCTCCAGGGCCTCTGCCAATCTGCCCTGGAGAAAAATTCCTTCCTGACCCCAAATATGGCAGTCAGTTAAACCCTGAGCATGTGGGCAAGACTCACCAGCCAGCACCCAGGAAAGAGTTCTCTGTAGTAACTCAGATCCCACCCCATCTAACATCCCATCACAGACCATTGGGCATATTTATCTGCTAATAATCAAAAATCAATTAATTGCCAAAAATTAGGCTATCCCATCATACCATCCCCTCCATAACTTATCAAGCTTAGTCTTGAAGCCAGATATGTCTTTTGCTCCCACTACTCCCCTTAGAAGGCTGTTCCAGAACTTCACTCCTCTAATGGTTAGAAACCTTCATCTAATTTCAAGTCTAAATTTCCTGATGTCCAGTTTATATCCATTTGTTCTTGTGTCCACATTGATACTAAGCTTAAATAATTCCTCTCCCTCCCTGATATTTATTCCTCTGATATATTTATAAAGAGCAATCATATCTCCCCTCAGCCTTCTTTTGGTTAGGCTAAACAAGCCAAGCTCTTTGAGTCTCCTTTCATAAGACAGGTTTACCATTCCTCGGATCATCCTAGTACCAGTTCCAGTTTGAATTCATCCTTCTTAAACATGGGAGACCAGAACTGCACACAATATTCCAAATGAGGTCTCACCAGTGCCTTGTAAAATGGTACTAACACCTCCTTATCTTTTCTGGAAATACCTCGCCTGATGCATCCCAAGACCGCATTAGCTTTTTTAACAGCCATATCACATTGGCGGCTCATAGTCATCCTGTGATCAACCAATACTCCAAGGTCCTTCTCCTCCTCTGTTACTTCCAACTGATGTGTCCCCAATTTATAACCAAAATTCTTGTTATTAATCCCTAAATGCATGACCTTGCACTTTTCACTATTAAATTTCATCCTACTACTATTACTCCAGTTTACAAGGTCATCCAGATCTTCCTGTATGATATCCCGATCCTTCTCTGTATTGGCAATACCTCCCAGCTTTGTGTCATCCGCAAACTTTATTAGCACATTCCCACTTTTTGTGCCAAGGCCAGTAATAAAAAGATTAAATAAGATTGGTCCCAAAACCGATCCCTGAGGAACTCCACTAGTAACCTCCTTCCAGCCTGACAGTTCACCTTTCAGTATGACCCATTGTAGTCTCCCCTTTAACTAATTCCTTATCAACCTTTCAATTTTCATATTGATCCCCATCTTTTCCAATTTAGCTAATAATTCCCCATGTGGAACCGTATCAAATGCCTTACTGAAATTGAGGTAAATTAGATCCACTGCATCTCCTTTGTCTAAAAAAATCTGTTACCTTCTCAAAGAAGGAGATCAGGTTGGTTTGGCACAATCTACCTTTTGTAAAACCATGTTGTATTTTGTCCCAATTACCGTTGACCTCAATGTCCTTAACTACTTTCTCCTTCAAAATTTTTTCCAAGACCTTGCCTACTACAGATGTCAAACTAAAGACCTCCTCTGCCCCCATAACCATTGGGAGGAGGGACTTGGGGACCAGAGCCACCATAGAGGCATTGCCTCTGCAGAGCTCCTGGGGTCTCTTGGGATTGAAAGCAGGCTCCACACCATGTTCCACAGGGTGGCAAATCCCAGCATGCTTGATGGGACAATGTGGGGACCTCTTTGCAGAGATTTGCCATGAGCACAACTGAACCAGGCCAATGTTATTGTCTTGCTTACCAGCTGTATGACTGGTATCCCTGGGTTAGCAAAAATCCAACTTCAGAAGAGAACACTAGAGTGAATAACACATGATGAGGTCTTTTAATGAAACACAATTTATATTTACCTCAGTGTCTCTGGGCAAATGCTTTATATACCATAGACTCATCTAAGGCGGGGAATCTCCCCATTGCTTTCCAGAACACTACAGCCAAAAGTGCAAAGGAACTGAGGCAAGAAAAGGAGATGTGCCAGCCTGGTTTCAGGTGAGAGCTTTTTGAGAACAACTTGCCGATAGACTTTAACAATAGTAAATGAGGGTTTTTTTAATTTCTCTAACATGGCGTCTTATTCATATCTCTAGGAGAAACGTTTGTTGTGTAATAGCACTACCCCAGAGAGAGAGGGTTGCACAATCGAGTATTCAGAAAAGGAATCAGAGCCCTGTGTGTGTGGAATTATTCCCCCCCAACGCACTAAGCATAAGACTATTATTTCAACAATGAATAATCCTGGGGCATATTTTGAAATTCAGCGTGTTAAAAAGTTTATGATGCAATGAACCAACATGATTGAAATATAGAGTGAACATTGGCCCTCCTGGCAAGAGATCTGTGGAAAAAACATGATGTAGTTGGCAGTGCTAATGAAAAAAACACCATCAATGATTATGTTTAATGTGTTGCATAGAAGCAAATTAGCTTAAAGAGATTGCTTCCCTCTCTCACAGGTTTCCTTCTGATGCTGGTTCTTTGTACCATATGCTTTGGTTTTGCTCCAAATTGACCATCACCTCTGAGCTCACCAACGCTCTATGAAAAAGTCGCCCATAACCAATTTCCTTTCAGTTCTATCTTCTGAGTATTTCATACATTACAGAAGTGACTTTATTGTTGACAAATTCTCAGGCAATGTATCACTCGAACGTTGCTCATATAGCAACAGAGACAAGTGAAAATTGAAGAGACTGCCACAATTTGCCTTGTGGAAAAGCTTTGGCTGATTTCTTTGGAGACAAAACACTTGCATTCCTCAAATCTTCTTACTGTTCTCCCACAAAGGAGAAATATGGAAAAGGAGACAACCAGAAATGTGAAGTATATTGACTTGGATTTTACAACTCCCACCACGAAAGATAATTGAAGAAATGTCTATTACATTGAGTTGCAGTGTTGAGGCCATGTTGGTTCCAGAATATGAAAGAGAGAAGGTGGGTGAGATAATATTTTTTATTGGCCCAACTTCCGTTGGTAGAAGGGCCAAGTTTTCAAGCTACCTGGAGCTCTTCTTCGGGCCTAGGGAAGGAACTATGCTCTCAAATGAACTCACACAGAAAAATGATAAAAGGCCACAACGACAAAATGACCTGTGAATGAATATTTTTCACAAAGTGATCACTGTGTATCTGATCTTGCAATACTTGTCCTCAATGGAACACCTTCAAAAGGCACTAAGGGTCCGTCTACACTGCCATAAAACACCCCCAGCAGGCCCACGTCAGCTGACTATGGCTTGTGAGGCTCGGCTGCAGGGATATAAAATTGCAGTGTAGCTGTCTCCATCTTTAGAGGTTTTTAAGGCCCGGCTTGACAAAGCCCTGGCTGGAATGATTTAGTTGGGTTGAGGTAACCCATTCCAATGCTTACCGGGCCTTAAAAACCTCTAAGGATGGAGATTCCACCACCTCCCTATGTAACCCATTCCAGTGCTTCACCACCCTCCTAGTGAAATAGTGTTTCCTAATATCCAACCTAGACCTCCCCCACCGCAACTTGACCATTGCTGCTTCTATCATCTGGTACCACTGGGAACAGTCTAGATCCATCCTCTTTGGAACCCCCTTTCAGGTAGTTGAAAGCAGCTATCAAATCCCCCCTCATTCTTCTCTTCTGTAGACTAAAAAGCAACAAAGAGTCCTGTGGCACCTTATAGACTAACTGATGTATTGCAGCATAAGCTTTCATGGGTGAATACCCACTTCGTCAGACGCATGTCTGTACACTAAATAATCCCAGTTGCCTCAGCCTCTCCTCCTAAGTCATGTGCTCAACCCCCTAATCATTTTTGTTGCCCTCCACTAGACTCTTTCCAATTTTTCCACATCCTTCTTGTAGTGCGGGGCCCAAAACTGGACACAGTACTCCAGATGAGGCCTCACCAATGCAGAATGGGGGGAATGATCACGTCCCTCGATCTGCTGGCAATGCTCCTATTTATACAGCCCAAAATGCCATTAGCCTTCTTGGCAAGAAGGGCACACTGTTGACTCATATCCAGCTTCTCGTCCACTGTAACCCCTAGGTCCTTTTCTGCAGAACTGGTGCCTAGCCACTTGGTCCCTAGTCTGTAGCAGTGCATGGGATTCTTCCGTCCTAAGTGCAGGACTCTGAACTTGTCCTTATTGAACTTCATCAGATTTCTTTTGGCCCAATCCTCTAATTTGTCTAGGTCCCTCTGTATCCTATCCCTACCCTCCAGCGTATCTACCACGCCGCCCAGTTTAGTGTCATCTGCAAACTGGCTGAGAGTGCAGTCCACGCCATCCTCCAGATCATTAATGAAGATATTGAACAAAACCGACCCTTGGGGCACTCTGCTTGATATCGGCTGCCAACTAGACATGGAGCCATTGATCACTACCCGTTGAGCCCAAAGATCTAGACAACTTTCTATCCCCCTTATAGTCCATTCATCCAGCCCATACTTCTTTAACTTGCCAGCAAGAATACTGTGGGAGACCATATCAAAAGTCGAGGACACATCCACTGCTTTCCCCTCATCCACAGAGCCAGTTAGTTTGAATTAGTTTTAAGAAAGAGCTGGACAAATGTCTAAGTGTAATTGCATGATGGGGCTGGTTGGGATGATGGGGGGAAGGGCTCAGAGGCCACAGGGCTCGCTTCCACTTTATGTCCTGTGTCCTAAAGCTCATGATTCAGGAGTTCAGCTGGTGACCTGAAAGGGTCAGGATTTCTCCCCCCCACACACACACACAGTGTATTCTGAATGGGCTTTTTGGGCTCCTTTCTCTGAAGCATCAGGGAGAGGGAGGGAATATCAGGGCGGGAGAGGGCCAGGTCTCTGAGGTGGCAATGAGCAGTCTCTCTCTCAGGTGCTTGGCTGGCTGGTTCTTGTGGGGTTGGGAAGGAATTTCCCCCCAGGTCAGACTGGCAGTGATCTCAGGGAGAGGGTCGCCTCCCTCTGCAGCGTGGGGGTGCGGGTCACGGGCCAGGATTATCTGGGTATATTTCGCTTAATCAATTCCCTGTCATTGCAGGGGCCTCCGGCACTGGTGCACCGCGGTCCCTCCTATTCTCTGCTTGTGGCGCAGACCAGTTTAGTCTCCTGAGGGCTGTAATACCTTGGTCTAATTTCAGTTGTAGGGTGTAGTGTGGGGGTGCTGGTTGCCGGTGGTGGCTTGCGCTATGCAGGAAGTCAGACTAGAGCAGCGGTTCTCAAACTTCATTGCACCACGACCTCCTTCTGACAACAAAAATTACTACATGACCCCGGTGGGGAGTGGGGCAGAGCGCAAAGCCAGAACCCCCCACTTCAGGCAGGGGGGACAAGGCTGAAGCCCAAGGGCTTGAGCCCTGCTACTCGGGTCTGATATTGAAGTCTGAGCCTCGCCGCCCAGGGCTGAATCTGCTAGGCCAGGGCCCCCCAGCCCCAGGTAGTTGCGCTTGGGCTCGGGCTTTGGCCCCAGCAAGTCTAACACCAGCCTTGGCAAATCCATTAAAATGGGGTCGTGCCCGACTTTGGGGTCCCAACCCACAGTTTGAGAACCACAGGACTAGAGAATCTGGCAGTCCCTTCTGCCCTTAAATTATATTCCTTCTCATGCCAGGGCCGCTCCAAGCCTGAGTATGTTCTGGAATCAACATGTTAATGACTTTCATCATGTGATGTGGGAAGTGAAATTCACATAGATGTTAGTGTCTCATGGGGTGAGGCCATGGGTGGCAGGCGTTGCATAGAAAGGGGAATGCTGAAATAGCTGGGTGTTTCTTGGGGGGGCATATCTGCACTGAATATGCACAGAGGTGCCATGTGATGAGCAACGGAGGGACATGCTCTGAGGATTGTGTTGCATGAGGTTTCGATGCTGCGGATGAGGGCATGGGAAGCTGGATGGCTCAGATGGTGTTTGAGCATGGTTTGGCGTGTCTATAAGGGAGGCTCTTTATGGTGCGATTACACCACTAGTAGTCTTGACACCAGAATCTATTCTCTATCTGTGGAGGAGAGGCAGTCGGACCACCAAAGACCTGCACACACACATAACTTTTAAAAATCAAGTGCTTTAAAACATCTCTCTCCAGCCTGATCCTATGCAGGGGATAAACCAATGCTGATAAACAGAGAGTTAATTGTGTAAACACAAATATATTCCCCAGGCCCTTCAGATCTGATGGGCTGCAAATAAATGAACTTTGCTTATTTACATTTATAACCTGAGAGATTCTGAGTGAGCAAACTTAGAGACGCTTCAGGAACTGGTATATCAGAGTCGTTCTTAATGAGCATCCCAGAAGCTGTCAAAGAGTAATTAGATGTATCAGCACCTAGTAGAGTTGACTGAGGAATACAGTTGCTATCCCATGAGAAATTCTGGTATGTTGACACTTGTTTTTATAACAAATCAGGGCAAAAAGTCAAAATATCAAAAGTTTTTGCGGAATAAAACATTGGAAAACAAATTGATTCAGAATTGTTGCCGTGTTTTGTAGTGAGAGCACCTCCCCTGTTTCAATCTACTTTACCCGCTCTATGTGGGTGTATCTGCCCATAGGGATCCAACTGCAGGATTGTTCCTTAGCTTGGAACTGCAGTGGCAGGCAAGGATTGAAACGCTGCAAAGACGGTACCGGTGCCTCCGTGACATGAACGAACGAGCCAGGAAACAAGCCTAGAGCATCAAATAATCTCTCACGGTGGCATTGGTGACTGCCATGGTCACAGCGATATTGTGTCTGGAAATTCCGATGGGTGACGCTGAGTGACACAGAATACCTGAACCACACAATTCCAAGAAGAAAAGGCTAATCAAAGTTGTGTGGAAAGGGATCATTAAAGTGTTTTTAAATTAAAGCTGGGGATAAAGTGGAATGCCAGATTCAAACACCCTCAGGTTCTGCTGCTCCTCACAGGCCCATCGGTGTGAGAAACCTCTGACTGGGGTTTGTACATTGGCCACTGTCGGAAGACAGGACACTGGGCTAGAGGACCTTTGGTCTGACCCAGTCTGGTCATTCTTATGTTGTATTTTGGAGTAGTTTAGACGACAGCTCAGGCCCATTTCTATTTGAAATCAGAATGTGTCACCCTGGTGGTGTTTTCATACTTCCTTGGCAGCAGATGCCTGTGACTCTGATTGATAATACAGTATGAAGCAAGAGCCATGCAGAATTGCCAGCAGTCTAGGATGCAGAGAAAGGTTTGTGGCTCCAGGGTTTTGGCCGCCCTAAGCATCCAAGAAAAAAAAAAAAGCCGCGATTGCGATCTGCAGTGGCAATTCAGCGGAAGGTCCTTCGCTCCGAGTGGGAGTGAGGGACCATCCGCCGAATTGCTGCCGAATAGCTGGACCTGCCGCCCCTCTCCGGAGCGGCCGCCCCAAGCACCTGCTTGCCAAGCTGGTGCCTGGAGCCGGCCCTGGTGAAGCCATATAAGTGCAGGAACTCTTACTTTAAAGCATGAAAAGGAAGGTATAACTCGAAAGGGCCTGATCCTAAGCCCTTTGAAGTCACTGGAAAGTCTGCTATTGACTTCCGGCCAGGTGCAAAGAATGCTGAGTATAGTCACATCAACGACTTATGTGAACTCCCGGTAATCAAACTGGAGATGAAAAATTATAGCAGCAAGTATTTGGTCTAACTGCACAGCAGAGACTCAAGAGCCCAAAGAAATTCCCAGCTCAGTCCAAGCAGATCCTGACCTGCACAAATCTACTGAGATGGAATTCAGAGGAAAAGATTTTCTTAAAACAAACCAACTAACCAAATGTCAGGGGAAGCTGGGGGTGCTTAGTACCTGGGGCTATGAGACAGTCCATAGTTTCACTTTGAAACTCCTACTCTGCTGACATCTAGACCACTTTCTCTGAGTTTTCCCATAGCATACGTGACCCTCTCAGATCAGCCTGGCTGCCCATTCTTTCCTTGAGACATGGTCATTGTTCAAATTCCCTTCCTCCTTCCCATCATTCCTGTNTTCTTTCCTTGAGACATGGTCATTGTTCAAATTCCCTTCCTCCTTCCCATCATTCCTGTTCATGTCCCACAACAGATTGCATAGGCCCCTCCCTCATTAGCACAGCGCAATCAAGGTTTTCGTCAAGCAGGGTTGTGACACTTCTCGTGAGGCACCTTGGTACCACCTTCTCTTTGCGTGAGGAAGTCTTGTCTGTGCCCGCTGGATGTCAGCTCCCGGAAACCGCCAGTCTCTGGCAGCACAAGTACTGTTTCCAGGCATCTGCAGGCCTTGCTCTCTCGGTACGGGTGAGTGGTAGGCACCCACCTCCCCGAGTCCTCTGAGCGCCCCTCTGAGCTGCCCAGCCCCTGTTCCACCAAACACTTGCAGAGCTCTCATACTTGCTACTCTCAAAGGCATTGCAATGTACAGGATCTCACTCCACATAGCACTCGGATATATTTATAGCGAAAACAAGAGTAAGTTTGTTATCAAAGAAAGAGATTCAAATGATAGTGAGCAAGAATATTGAAAACAAATGGTTATAGATGAAACAAAATCCTAACCCACCGCTAGAGCCTAACCTTAACTCACCAGACAGTCCCTTCCTCCTACAGGACAGCTGACCCCAGGTCCCCCCAGTGTGTTCAGCCAGGATGGCTCAGATCCAAGATCAAGCCTGGTGTCAGCTTGTCTTTGGAGATTGAAGGATACCTGGGGGTTCTTCTGATCCCTAGATATACCAGACCAGACCTTTTAATCTTAAAAATGGGGTTCCCTGCTCCTCCTAGCTGTTTGCCTCTTCCTGTTAATTTCCTTTTCAAGTCTCTGCAAGCTCTTCATTAACATTTAAGTCAGTATGCTAACAGACTTCCGTTGTAAGATACACAAACCAGAAAGGTAAGTGTCTCCTACCTCCCTTCTAGAGGAGTTTGTCACAAGATACATTATCTTTGCGTGTCCGGCCTTTAACAGGGCCTAAATATATTTTTCAGCATATATACACAACTATTCCCATATTTTCCATACGTACATCTTTCAATGGTTGTGATGACCAGGGTGATACAGGCTTTCATGAGAGACCTTACATGACATGTTTGTGGTGAACCAAGGTGGTCCCTATACCCCTATATGTCCCTATGTACTCCTATGCCCACTGCCAGTAGGCATCTAATGGTCCTTGGGTCACAAGGGTATTACCCAGAGTCAGCACATGTCAAAAATAAGAAAATTTAACACACAGTTTGGATAAAATTTGTTCCATTTTTTTATTGAAAAATGTTGAATTTTGATTTTTTTAACTAGTTCTGCCCAGAATCCATTTTGAGCTGACCCAGATTTCATTTCAATTTCCTTTTTCTTCTTCTTTTATCTATATGCTCAGGGGGTGTGATCCAAGTCACCTTTAAAGGCCATCGGAGGACTTGCCTTGACTTCAAGTTGAGTTGGATTGAGCCAAGCTCAGGGTGTCTTGTATCTGTTGGATACTCGCAAAGGATCCATGACTTCCCTCTGGAATAGTCCCCAGTCAGATTCCTAACAATCTGCTCATGGATTTTACCCCATCCACAAGGGGAAGGGCTACCAAGACTACTGTTTGCAAGACTCCTGCTCCAGCAGCGAGATGCTGCTGAGCGTGAGCCATGTGCTACAATTCATACCAATCCCGCTGCAGTGCAATCGAGGGTCACTCCACGGGGACGGTGCAGGAAACTTGTTCAGGGCTCCACGCTTGCGTGGAAGTGTTTCCGACAGCCCTTGCGGTAACTCTGCCCCTCCCCAGTGCACAAGGCGTGGCGGCAATGGCCGCCTCTCTCACACGTGTAAGCAGAGTGCAGCGTTGTGGGTTATATGAGCACATCTCTTCACAAATGGGCTGTATTCATGTGTGACTCTGCAAATGACAGGCTGGTGAAGTCCCCCAGTTCTGCCGGGGCTGACTGGAACGCGATTAGATATGGATCTTTGAGTGATGTTGTCTATCCTCTATTTTTACCCCCTCCTTCTCCTCCACGCCTTCCTTTGGACCATGATATTATAGAAATTAGAACCAATTTTGCTTGGGTTTATATTTCTGCTCCCATTCAAGTGACACCCCACAGCCACCCCCAGGCATCTCAGTGTGGGCTAGTGGTCATTTGGTTAAGCGTTATTTCAAGAGCCCAGAGAGCACACATTTAAGGGTTAACAGTTTCCCTAAACTCTCTACTCCATGGGGATGATGAGAAATGTACCTCTTGCTTTCCTTTAAAAGACACCAGTGCACTAAACTTGCTAATAAACCTGCTTCTTTGTTCACAAAGGTAATCACAGCCTATATGCCGGCATTGAGAGAGTCTGAATGAGGTTTAAATTATAACTGTCATTACAGGCCTGGTCATTCACTCAGCGAGGGTCTTCCCATTGTAAGGCCCCTTCCCTGCTGGGTTTGAATGCTGTTGAATGCTAATACCTGGCTAATGTAGCTGAGATTGACCGCTTGAAGGGAAATAAGATATTTGATTTGATTTGGAAAAACAATCAAGAGCTTTTCTTTAAATGCAAAAGACTTGTATTTAAATAGATAACCAGTAGAAAATGCTGTTTGACATTTTCCTTTGGATTCTACATAAAGCACATCAGGAACCACTTCCTTTTATGTGGCAGGAAATGTGTCGTGCATAATAAGCATGAAATAAGGCCTTTGGGTGCTAACTCCGTATGACTAATACCGTGTGTAACTTTGGGGGTGTTGGAAGAGAACTGGCAGTAAGGGTTCAGATCTCTTTATACAGGAGGCTTAGCTCTGGATAGCAAAGCCTCAGTCTAATAAAAAAGGGACACCAGAGGCGGATCCATTGTTATCCACTTCCGGTCAGGGCCAGCTTCAGGGTTTTTGCCGCCCCAAGCAGCCACACCCCCTCCCAAAAAAACAAAAAACAAACAAAAAAGCCGCGATCGCGATCTGCGGCACTTCGGCAGGAGGTCTTCGCTCCGAGCGGGAGTGAGGGACCCACTACGAGTCAAATTGCCGTGGAAGAGCCGGAGGTGCCGTCCCTCTCTGGTGTGGCCGCCCCAAGCACCTGTTTGGTAAGCTGGTGCCTGGAGCCGGCCCTGCTTATGGTTGCCTTGTACATATGTACAGCTACCTCGTTGGTGCAGTGACTGACTCTTTGTTACATATATGTTGGCTTGGAAGGATTAGATTTTTATTGGCAAACGTCGATTTCACCAGACCCTGGTGAACAAAGTATTTCCATCATTAATCAAAATTGACAGCTAGGCAAAGGAAGAAAAATGCTCCTTGAGAACTTGTTGAAGTTTAATTTAAGGATATTGATGTTGCATATTTTGACGTGTGATCTTGACAGTTTGTGTTTCAGAAGTTATAAAGCATGACCTCTTCGAATCTCCCTGCCTACTGTAATTAAATATTTTTGCCTGACCCCTCCTCACCTTATTGTCTGACCGCCTCCAATTTCCTACAATTGTGAACATTGAAATCAAGAACAATCAAATAAAATGTTTGAACCCCATAATTTTGCTCAACTGTGGAAATTTTAATGGATCCAAATCAGGAAAAAAATGCTTAAAATAAACATCAATGTTATCCATCAAAAAGTACATAAAACAATTGAATTCTGCCAAGCCTACATATAGGTGTGCTGTGTCTATCAAAATGGGGCCACCCAAACCCCAGTTAGGGCCTCTAAAAGTCTTAATGGAACAGGAATAACAACTATACACTTAAACACATCCAGCGTCTTCGGTTTCATTTTTCCGTGAGTGGGTAACAACATCCAACGTTGTTGTATTGGTAAGGAGCACAACAGTAGCCAAAGCCTCTTCTCCTCTTTCCTTAGAGCCGACATCTGCAGGGAACGTGACATTGCCTTGAATGTCAGTGGTGCAGGCAAATCCTACGACTCGCAGTGTGACCCCCGGGTGGTGAGGCCATCCGGGGGTCTAGGCAAATGGATGGTGTTGTCTAATGTGGTGATATCAATTCAACGTCCCCAATTCCAGAAACGGGGAAATGCCTGGCAATGTTGCTGACAGAGCTGAGAGCAGAAGGAGGCTACTTAAATGGTGATGGTTTAAATAACTTTTGGGGAAAATATCTCTTGCTTTATAACAACTGTTCACTTAGCTGTTGTCTTCAAAACACCAATGGGTGCCTAGTGGATGGGGATTTGCTTCAGCACAGGACATTTGTAATACTGAGCACAACGCTGCTCTTTCCAGCTATACAACAGGATGGAGAAAACAGCTTTCCCATCTCCTCAGTGGAATTGCATAACAGGCAAACAGTAGACCACTTTGGGCCAGTGTCTGCCGCTCTTCCTCGGGTACAGTAGGCCCCTAGCATTGCCGCTAGTCTCACTGAAATGTATGAAGTGAACAGGGCACAATGTGGCCTTTTATCTTTAAGCATGCTCAGCTGTATTCCTAGATTCTACACACCCTGCAGCAGGGAATCTGCCTCCATACCCGCTAGGCTTGGATTACACATCTGTGCAGGGGAGCAGAAGGGAGGAAGCAAAGAAATCCCATTGCATCTCCCCGTGAACTAGCAGGGCCTTGGGTCCAGGCGCCGAGGGTGAGTGCTTGCTTACTCCCACCCTGGAGCAGAGGGGCAGGGAGGAGTGGGGGATGGGTGCAGCTTTGGTTCCATCCCTGAGGACGTTCCAGCCAGCAGCGCTGCGTCAGTGCCAGGGGAGTGTAACGTGCTGCTGGTGTAGGCCAGTGTACCAGGAAGACGGAGATGTGCCTCGGCATGTTTTTCTCAAAGATACACTCTAGTTCCAACAGGGATTGTTCCGGGGAAGTTCTGTGGCGTGGGTTATGCAAGCGGTCAGATTAGTGGTCCCATCCAGCCCTCTATAAGAGGTGTGCCTGCAAGTCCCAGTGCTTCCCGGGCAATTCCTGAGGCGGTGCAACATATGCAACGTTGGCTGGCTCGGCACTGCGCCGACAGCCAAATCCTGCCCTCTGTAAAGCGACATGCGCCCTCCCCCTCCACACCCCCATACGGCACGGTGAACCGGATCCATTTCCATTGCCTTAACAGAGTTCTGCATCAGGCCCAGTGTGCAGAATGAGTGTGTGAGGCACATACATGTTGTTTGGGACAATGATCTTTTAAAGGGAAGCTAAAGAATTTGGACCGCAGTGAAATTTCCCCCCATTTTATTAACTGCATCAACTTCTTCCAGTGCCAATATGCTGAAGACCATATTTTCTACCTTTGTCGTTCCTAACGAAAATCTCCTCACATCTGGGACAGACATTCTGTACCCAACTGGCATATAAAATACATTTTCTCTTTAATACAGAGATATTTTTTTATGTAAGATGGAAAATTAATTGAACAACTAATCTTCTTGCTTCAGCTGTTGCTGTATATGGTGAAATTTAATTTCATTACCTAAACTACATGTTCCATTTCACTTTTTAAATGGTGTATTTATTTTTCTAATAAACTTTCACTTAAGTCCCTTAAGGAAGATGATCCTAGTGAGATCAAGACTAAACTATCTTTCACTTTCAATGGTAGACGTTAGTCAGAATATATTATGTTTATGGGTTCTTTGATTAACCTAAAAGCTGACAAGTCTTCATAAGCTTTGCTGGAAAGATTTTTTTTAATGGTTGATGATCGCTTTTTACTGACAGACAGAAGGGCTCCATTTTCCATGTACCGGATGTTTGCTCAAATTTATCTTGATCTTACGTCTAGTGAAAGCAATGGGAAAAAACTCACGTCGATTCCTGGGATGGCAGAATTAGAACACTTTTTTAGGAGCTCAGCAATTCCTGCTATTTGTCTCTATTTTGGGATTGCGATTCAAGGTCCCGATCCTGCAAAGACGTCTGCATGTGTCTAAGTTTGTTCATGTGACTAATCCCACGGAACTACTCATGTGCATATAGTTAATATGCGTGTATCTTTGTATGACTGATGGATATTTGTGTGACCCTTTTTTGTGTATGTTTTAGCCAGAATCCAACTGTCTTTTTAAAAGCAGGTGGTTGTTGCATATTCCCTTCTGTGCTGACAGGTGTAGTTTAAAGGCAGGAGACTAGCAGAGCACAATTTGCAGAAAATAACATTTGTCAGTGTTAGTAGAGGGAAAATGCTGCAAAATGTGGATTAGATCTATACTTTCCTTGCATTCATAGCCAGGATTTTGTTTTCACCCATTAGACAGACTGAAATCAACCAAGAAAGTCACATAGGGATCCAAGCTTCAGGGTGGTTGGTTCGGGGACAATTAGTATGGGCCATTTCAAAGAGGAAATAAAAGAAACTTGGTTTGTGAGGCAATCTAGGGTTTCCTCTACTTTTCCATAGATTTGCAGAAGTTTTCCACATTTTGGCAAGAAAAACCTCTTCCAGATTTTACCTTCCAGGAAACTATAGTGTACAGGAACTGGGTAGTCCCTCTAAGTAGTTTGTGAGCGCTGTAGTGACCCTCACTGTCTTCCATTTCAGAAGCCACCTACAAGAGCAGCAGTGTATATATATTGTATTTATTAGTGAACACTACAGCTGGTCAGAAAGTGTTTTTTTCCCCCCAGGGAAATTTTGATGTTTCAGAGCTAAATCAAAAATTGGAAAATTTTGGCCAAAAGCTTTCAACTGGAAACCAAATATTTGGAAGTGCTGACATGGTGCCTCCTGGAAGTTGTAGATTAGATGCTTCCTGGTCCCCCACCTCATCTATGGGCTGGGCTTCCCAGACAGAGTTCATCTCCCATGAGGCACCAGGCTGTGTCCCCTCTTGCTGAGCTGCCACAGTGCATCATGGGAGATGTAGTCTGTCTGGGGAACGTGGCCCATAGAGGAGAATGGGGGCATAAGACACTTGAACTACAACTCCCAACACCAGCATGGTGTGCTGAATCCAAAATTGCTGGTTTTACAAAAAAATTGCCCAGTTTTCAGAAGTTTGTTTTTTCAACAAAAATCAAAATTTTCCGTGGAAAACAGATTTTTCCTTTTTCTTTCTTTCTTTCTTTCTTTCTTTCTTTCTTTCTTTCTTTCTTTCTTTCTTGTGAAAACATTTCATTTAGTCAAAAACTCAATTCTTTCTCCAAAATGTTGACAGAAAATTTTAAACCAATCCCAGTAAACACTTATTTGGACCCCACTGTGTCCGTGTTGGTCTTTCATAGGATGATTGCTGTGGGAAACCTAAGGACACAACACAAGCCCTGATGCTCGCAAGATTGAAGACAGCAATTAGTCCCATACAGGCTAAGCCTCAATAGGGACATGGCCCACAGGTAATGGCTCAGAGGAGAGACAAACACAGCTTGGGGTGGAGTGGAAGCAGGGCTCAAACTCATCTTGTATGTGGTGGAAAGCTGAAGCACCGCCAATACTGCCACCGTGTGCACCAGCAACTCAGTTGTTTTTAAAAATAAAATCTCAAGCTGTTAGCCTCAAAACTGTGACCTGCATGAAACTCTTTTGCTGACACCCACCTCCATGTGCAGGCCCCGAAATGATGGCTCTGAGAGGCGTGATGTGGCCCACTCTCATTTCCATCGGGACTCACTCAGATGCCAATGAAAGAAAGGAGGGAGCAGAGGAGATTATGGAGAGCTGCATAAGTGACTGTGTCTGCCAGCTCCTTTTGGCATCTGAGCCTCCGCCATGGAAAAGCCAAGCTCGAGAAGTCTAGTGTGGCACGTGAGCGTTAGAAACCCAACCTGGCATATGAGCCTCATTGAAGAGGAGCCCAGTAGAACCCATGGGAGTATTTAGACCCTCTGCTCGGGAGCACAGCCCAAGGAATAGAGAGGCCCGTGTGGTCATATTTTGCACAGTGTTCTTTGAGTGGCATGGAGCTTAGAAAAGTACCGTCTCTTCCCCCTTTTTTCTCTTCCAATCTGTCCCTTGGGGGGAAAACACCAGCATTAAGTATGAGGAGGAGGATGGAATCAATATTTCCAGCACATTGGGCTTTGCCGGAGATCTGCTAGGATTCATAGGAAGGGGAATGGACAATGCTGTGGTTGTGTTGGGAGGACGTGTGGCTTTGAAAGTGAAAATACCTAGATGGGGTTATTTGGATACAGTCACACTCTGGTGATGTGCAGTAATGAAATTAAACTGCTGAGGTTTTTCCACCATTGCACTAGACATTATCCTTCAAATTAAGACAAGAACAGATGTCTCCTATAGAACTACTTCCTATTCCTTGTGTGTCAAATGACCGCCTCCTCTTCCTTTCAATCCCCTTGTAAAACATGCTCCTCTTGCAAAGAACAATAATCCCGGCTGGATAATCCAGCAAGGTCTTTGCAATAAATAAAAGCATCATCCACCTCCCAGAAGCAGCAGACCTCTCTGAGATTTTACCCTCCTTCTGAGGAGCACTTGCATTTGAACAGCGCTGTTTGAATTGGACCGTGATCACGTCGAGGGCAAAGGTCTGTGTCGGTCTCTCTGTCTGTGCAGTGATCAGCATGCTGGGGCCCCATGAATAAATAATAACCAATGCTCCATGCAGAAGGGGTTAATATGTTAATTTAGCTAATAACCATCAGCACACTTTTCTTTTAAGCCAGAGTGGACACCGCAGTAAAATCTACTGCAGCGGCATTGTGCTGGGAGAAGAATGAAATACACCGACTGGCTTCTTGCTGACAAGCATCTCTAGAACGAGGCAGGTACCAAGAAAATATACTAACTAGGGGGAAACAAATTGTGGAAAATAACCTCTCTGCTCTAGCAGACATTTTGCTACAAGAACTCCAAATCGCTGTGATTTTTGCTCCCTCCAAACACTTTCTCCATTTCCTCTATTTTGATGATCTTTTTAGCTAGGTTTGGCTGTAAATCTTCATTCGTTTTGAGTCTTCAGGATTGCAGTGAAAAATTCTATGGCCATATTCTTAAGAATGTCTGGTCTGTGAATTGAGGCAGTTTGTTTTTCTTCAGTGTAAATCAGAGTTACCATTTCCTTCAAGAAAAACTCTCCATCATCCAAAGAACATTCTGGGAAGAGTTTTCAAGGCCAGCAGGCCACTTATAGTGACAAGGAGACATGGCATCTAATAAGCTTTGTGCTTGGCACTTTGCTGATCTAAAGATACTGGATTGCACGGGAGACAATAGAGCTACATAACATTGAATGCAGATGTTGATCTGACCTTAATTATTTATTAAACCTTACCCTCTCTCTCTCTCCTGGCTAGAGGAGGAAAAAGCCTAAATGCTGGAGATGAACCTGAAGTGAAGCTCCGATTCCAAACTGCCCCAAACTTCGGGGAAGTTCAGAGATGGGTCTGAACTTTGTGCTTCTGACCCATTTCTCATGTATGATTGCCTTCAGCTGAATATGGCGTTGAGTTTACCGTGTGACCAAGTGCTTCCATCTTCCCAGGTGTTACAAAGTTTGGTATGGAGTCAGAGAATTCCCCATTTTCAGATGGGAAATGGAAAAAGTGTAACCTCTGCTGCTGCTATCGTTTTGCAAAGGGCTAACCTAGCCCTTGTGGGGCTCTTCTGAAAGCCAAGGGAGCTTGTATTTAATTATTTCATTCTTTAATTAGAGATTACAAAAGTGTCGTCATGGAAGCCAGAGCTTGCTGTTAGCTGTAGGCTTCCGCTCTCTGTTCTGCCCGGCAGTCCAGAGTCCCACGTTCCAATAAGGACAGTGACCACCGCGCATCTCTGCACAGTAGTAAGAGCTGCTCTGCACATCCCTGGTTTTCACATTTACAAACCCCAACTGAGACAGTTTTGGAAGAGAACCTTTGGCTTTACCAACGCCTGCCTGTTTGCAAAGATCTGGACCTGAACTAAGAACATTATCTAAACTTTGGAGTTTGAATATAATTGGAACCAAATCTGAACGACCGACCCCAACTGAGGTTTAGAAAAAACAAAATCAGCCCCCAGATTTTACCCATCTCTCTATCTACATAAATTACAAGCCCACTTCATGCATAACAGCCAATTCACATGCTTTGCTGTGGTTTAGCTAGGATGGGGTTTGGGTATTTAATGTGGAGGAATTACAGGCCTCATTCTGGTGTGAAGGCACTGGTGTGAATCAGGAGTTACTTCACCAGAGTCCATGTAGTGTGGCAGAGCTCTGACCTTGTCCCCGCGGGTCCTGCGCTTCTAGGCGGTCTATGCTAGCCTCAGTGGCTCTCTGTGACCCTCCACGTAGCCCTCTCTCTCTAGGGCCAGGGTTACAGTCTACTGAGCCCTTTTCATCATAAGCCAGCAAGGAGATTGGTGAGAGAAATTCCCACAGTCTCTGTTGTCCCTAGGGCTTGTTTTAGAACAGTTGAGCCTCCTGTCCTGACAGGGGCCTGACTTCCCCTCCCAGGAGGTGTTCCTGTAGTGGTGGGTTGGGGGGAACCCGGGCCCAGGGACCTCCGGGTTCTGGGCCAGGGACCCTAATGGTAGCAGCTGTTGGCAGCCAACCTTTCACTGCCAGAGTTGCTACATTTCCCTGGGCCACTTCCCCACTGCTCTCCTGCTTCTCCCTTCTTCACCCTTACCTTAGGGCTCCCTTATCAATAACTTGAGGGTGTCTTCATTAACCAGTCCTTCAGCCGCACTTCCTCTCCTCTGGCTCCCTGGCTCTTCTTTGCCTGAATGGAGTGAGCCCTTTTTATAGTATCAGCGGGGCCTTAATTAGAGTCAGGTGGTCACATTAGCTTAATGGCCGCACCTGACTCTTTGCAGGTTAATTGGAGTCAGGTGTTCTCATTAGCCTGGAGCAGACCCTGCTCTGGTCAGTCAGGGAACAGAAAACTGTTAATCCAGTGGCCGGTATATCTGCCTTCTGCTATTCTGCTGTGCCCAACTGGCCTGGATCTATCACAGTAGTTACACAAGCTTGAACCGTATGTAGTGAGAGGAGACTCAAAATCTGTGGTTCTATATGGGCTCTATTCAGTGGCCCCCAAATGTTTTAGTTGACTCAACAGAACCCAATTGTTAGATGGTAAGTTTGTTTTGTCCCCGCTCCCCCCCCCCCCCCCACCCGGCATGTTTCTGGCTCGCTTCCAGCTGTCAGGGAGAGTGGTGAACGTGTTGGGGGAAGAGGGAAGGCGTGGGGAGAGAAAGACAGAGCCCCTCTCCCTCCCTGCCCCCAGGAGTCCAATCTGGGAGGGGGGGCACTTGACCCCCATGCGCCCGCTACATGTTGTCTCTGCTGGCATTAATATTTGGACAGAGCCTGGTAGCCTGGATTTAAGTTACCCATTAATCAGCACTGAAGCTGGTGAGACAATTCTTCCACCGTAGTATTTGTATATTCCCAAAATGTTGGCAGAAGTGTGTTGCATTCCTCTCCAGTAGCCAATTCACTAGAAGATAACAGCCCACTACTAGTCACAATTGAGGAGGTGGTTCCTTTAGCTCAGAGGGTAGCAGTATGTGCTGTGTTTCTGAATGAAACCGGTTCAACCGTGCTCACGGTATACGCTGAGGGAGGTCTACGCACTTTGATCAAATTATTGAGTATGTCTCCGTCCTCGTTTCCAATGTGGCTGCCTCATTAAATTTCCTTGGACATTTCTGTGCAGTGCATAGCATCTTGAGGTTTCATTTTCTATTACATTCAACTATATTTTGAACTATTTGATTCACTGTGCTGCTTTGTCTTTCTCCATACCCTTTTTTTCCAAATGTAACTTCTCTGGTGAGCGAAATGCATTTATCTTCTAGCAAAATACATTGGCGTGACTAATTTCTGATGCTGCCCTACTTTACCGGACGTGGTACCTCCACATTTTAATGTGCTCAACTCCTGTGGGTAATATGCCACGTATCTGCTATGGTAAGTTCTATTTTTAAGCTGCGTGAAAAGAGGTCTGTCACCTATTCATGGAATATCAAGTCACTCCCAATCCAGGAATTAGGTTCACTAATGCTTAAACATCTCCCATTATACTGAGGCAGTATATAATATTCAATCACATCACAACTGTAGGCTTGGTTCTGCTCAGTTACATTAGTGGAACCCTAGGGTAACCCCTCTTCATTCAGTGGAGCTATGTCACTGCAGCTGGTGTGAATGAGATCAGAGCTGGGCCCTGTAACTAAGTCTCCTGCTTTATTCTATTTTTGTACTTCTTGACAAGCTTCTAGAGACATTTTTATTGCGGTGCGTGGTGTAAATTGCTCTCCTCATAGTAGTTATGACAACCTGCAACTAGGATGCAGGAGACAGAAATCTGCCAAAATCTGTCGGAAAAATATGAGGAACCCTGTGGGAATTAACTCACCCTGTACCGTTATTTAAGTAGTCCATTTAAATCCCAGCTGGCAGGGTGCGAGCCTCCTACTCTTCAGTGTCAAAGGCCACAGCCCTGGGCGGTGAGATCCTTTCCACTAATTGTATTGCTATTGACTGATGTCTTTTACCAGTGGGTAGAAGTGTCTAACCTGCCTAGCAAACTATGTAAAGAGTATTTGGTTTGACACAGGATTTGGCTGTCTTTGAATGTGACTTGATGTATTCAAAATGCGATGGCTACAGTTCAGGTTACGTTAGCTTTTTATGCAATACAAATTAGTGCTTTGCACTCTGTTGAAATGATTCAGTCCATTAAAATGTACACCATTAATCCAAGCGCATTGGTCTGAAAAGAAAGCAGGTGTTTCTATGTACCCCTCAAATATTGAGGCTAAGAAATTTGATTATTAGCATATGCAGATGGGGAATCTTAGAAATAAATGGGACCCAACATATTTCTTAATTGTTAATTATTGTCCAGACCTGGCTCCTCTGGTGACGAGAGAAAGGTCTGGCATTGAATCAGGGGGAAGTCACTTAACAGCTTTTCACACCTCCTGGTGGCCCTTTGTCATGTTTTGGGGTGCAATCCAGACCAGTGAGGGGTTGTGTCTTTACCTGCCTTGTAAACCTGAGCATCCCTGAGTTCCCAGGGGATGCCTGACCCACGCTTTGCCCCAGGTCCTGCTCCCACTCCACCCCTTCCCCCAAGCCCTCACCTGCACTCTGCCCCTGTTCCATCTATTCCTGCCCCTGCTCTTCCATCTCCCCCCAGCACCTCCTGCACGCCGCTGAACAGCTGATCACAGCGGGCTGGAGGGGAAGGGGAGGAGCTGATCTGAGGGGCTGCTATTTTTTCCCATGGATGCTCCACCCACAGAGTCACCGCCTATGACCCTGGGTGCCTTAAAATGCTCGGCAGTGGTAGTTACCTTGTTTGGACATTCCCAGCCAGCAGACAAGCACGCATTGTTTGCTAAGCAGCTCTGGATCAGCAACTCAGATTCCAGCAGCCTTGATGACGTCTGGCAAGATGACCCCAACAGCGTCCAGCCCTTTCCTGGATCCTTCAGAGGAATAATAAGGTTTGTTTGTTCCTCTAAAGTGACAAATTGCCCAGCTTATGAGTTTAACTGGAGTTAGCAATCAATTCAGTTCCAAGCCAGCACTGGGTTAAAAGTAAAACAAGTTTATTAACAAAAGGAAATAGGATTTTAAATGAGTTCAGGTATGAATGACAGAGTTACAAAACAGTGAAAAACACCTTTTAGCGGCTAAGACTTAACAAAACGATAGTGTGGGTTCAAGGTAAGATTCTCAACACAACATCTTCCAGCAAGATGGCTGGCGACCCTTCTGGTCAGGATCGCCCATGAAGTCCCAAGTGCTCTGTTCCTTTGTCTTCTGAGGTGAAAGATAATGTCTCATCTCTTTTATAGTCCATAGAACCTGCTAAATGGATCCTTCTGAAGCCTACCCCTAAAGTAACATTCATGTGAGTTGTGAGGAAGGAGTCATGGAGTCTGCTGGTGAAGGAAATTCCAGACTGCTTTTTTCTTCCACTGGTGTTTGCTAAAATGTAAATGAATGGCCACTTGACATGTGATTGCTAATGGACTCTGATGGCACCTGTCTGGAGCCGTAGATCTGTCCTTTGTCTGGGAGAAACCTCCCCAGACTTCACTGGTAAACACATTTCAGTTCCACATTTGCTTTATATTTTTATGGTCCCTGGAGTGTTTACCACATACACCCAAACAAGAATATTAATGACCAATGTAGTGTTAGTTTCCCAATGATACCTTGCATGACACGTATCAGATACAGGTTGTGATACTAGTGAGTTGGGGCATGTTGAACTGGTCAGGCCGGCTGAAACTCACTATCAGTTACCAGTGAGCCCCCAGCCTCTTGCACTGGGATGCCGTTAGGGTCATACACTTCCCACTTTATTTCTTCCCAGCTGCTGTGTCTTCCAGAGCTAAAGAAACCACTTTAAGCCCTGTCTGAATACTTAGCACCATCCAGAAATAAAAGGACATCTGAGGAATTGACAATGACTAGCCCTTCCTGAGAAGCTAAATACTTAACATATACCAAGGAGGATTCTTACTATGCAGAAATGATCGGGTTTGGCAGAAGACAAAGATCCCTGTCCCACTCTCTTTGCAATCAAGGTAAAAACTCCCATTGCTTTCAGTAGGAGTAGAATTTGGCCCTAAATTAAACCCTGCCTAGACCTATATGCCTCCAGAACCTAGGTGAGTGGCTGCACCTGTTCTGTTGGAACAGAAAACAATTAACAAATATAAAATGTGTTTTCCCATGGTCTGACTGCCTTCAGTACAAACAGATCCTTTCTGACCCAGGAATCTAAAACAGGTAGAGTAGAACCATGTGGGTAAAGCTGACAGCTCCCAGACACCAGGCCATATGTCCCAGAGATTAATGAGACAGTTTGGACCTCTGAGCTCCTGTTTCAGTCTCCCCTCGCTGCAGTGAGAACAGGCTGGTCTGTCAGACTTTCCATCTCATGAGTGGAAAACTATTTTCTTTAAGCTCATGGCAGAGCTTTCAGCCAATGAAGCAATTCAAGTAGCTGGTTTAGACCCTTGGTAAGCAAGTAAACAATATACATTTCACAATGGGCTTGAAGCCTCCCACCGTGTGTGAACACTGGCGGCTTTGCTTTGTGTTGCTTCCTTTCATTCTTTGCAAGGAAACGCTCAAAGCTCATAAATAAATAAATCTTTCCTGAACTCGCTAGCTAATCCATGAGAGACTGGAAATACCGTCAATTAGACTCATAGACTTATAGACTTTAAGGTCAGAAGGGACCATTATGATCATCTAGTCTGACCTCCCACATGATGCAGGCCACAAAAGCTGACCCACCCACTCCTGGAATAATTCTCTCCCTTGACTCAGCTGTTGAAGTCCCCAAATCATGATTTAAAGACTTCAAGTCGCAGAGAATCCTCCAGCCAGCACCTGCCCCATGCTCTGGAGGAAGGTGAAAAACCTCCAGGGCCTCTGCCAATTTACCCTGGAGGAAAATTCCTTCCTGACCCCAAATATGGCGATCAGCTGAACCCCGAGCATGTGGGCAAGATTCTCCAGCCAGACCCTTCGGAAAAAAGTTCTCCGTAGTAACTTTTAATATCCCATCTTTGACCATGGTTACTATTTACCAGCGATGGCACGTTATTGACCTATTGACTAAAATCACATTATCCCATCAAACCATCCCCTACATAAACTTATCAAGCTTAATCTTAAAGCCAGAGAGGTCTTTCGCCCCCACTGTTTCCCTCGGAAGGCTGTTCCAGAACGTCACCCCTCTGATGGTTAGAAACCTTCATCTAATTTCAAGCCTAAACTTCCCGACGGCCAGTTTATATCCATTTGTTCTCATGTCCACATTAGTACTGAGCTGAAATAATTCCTCTCCCTCCCTGGTATTTATCCCTCTGATATATTTAAAGAGAGCAATCATATCCCCCCTCAGCCTTCTTTTGGTTAAGGTAAACAAACTGAGCTCCTCGAGTCTCCTTTCATACGACAGGTTTTCCATTCCTCGGATCATCCTAGTGGCCCTTCTCTGTACCCGTTCCAGTTTGTATTCATCCTTTTTAAACATGGGAGACCAGAATTGCACACAGTACTCCAAATGAGGTCTCACCAGTGCCTTGTACAACGGAACCAGCACCTCCTTATCCCTACTAGAAATACCTCGCCTAATGCATCCCAGGACCGCATTAGCTTTTTTCACGGCCACGTCACATTGCCAACTCATAGTCACCCTGCGGTCAACCAGGACTCCAAGGTCCTTCTCCTCTTCCGTTACTTCCAACCGATGCGTCCCCAGCTTATAACTAAAATTCTTGTTAGTCATCCCTAAATGCATCACCTTACACTTCTCACTATTAAATTTCATCCTATTACTATTACTCCAGTTTACAAGGTCATCCAAATCTCCCTGCAGGATATCCCGATCCTTCTCCGAAAGGCAATACCTCCCAACTTTGTATCATCCACAAACTTTATCAGCCCACTCCTACATTTGGTTCCGAGGTCAGTAATAAATAGATTAAATAAAATCGGACCCAAAACCAAACCTTGAGGAACTCCACTGGTAACCTCCCTCCAACCTGACAGTTCACCTTTCAGTACGACCCGCTGCAGTCTCCCCTTTAACCAGTTCTTTATCCAACTCTGGATTTTCATATCGATCCCCATCTTTTCCAATTTAACCAATATTTCCTCATGCGGTACCGTATCAATTAATGGGGTTTAAATCCTTTCCTGAATTAGAGGCCTCAGACTGTCAAATCTTTGAGGCCAGGATGATGTCAAGCAGAGACGACCTGTGCTTCCCAATAGTGTGAGGGCAGAGTGAGGGCGGATGGCTTCAGCAGCCTTACCAAGCATGCCCAGTACAAGCCAAGCAGCAAATCTGGGGCGGGGGCACATGACCCCGCATACTCCCCCCCCATGTCACCTTTGGGCCTAGCACGTTTGCTCACCTGTGATACTAATTAACAATAATCTTGTCTAAAATTGGGGCCCGATGCAAAGTCCACTGGAGTCAAGGGAAAGACGCCATTCAGATTGTTGGCTAGGATCAGGCCCTTGGTCTCACTAGCCCAGGCCAAGACCAAGACCACATTACGTATGATGCATAGGTTTAATTAAAATAAAGAGGAACAGAAATCAAATCTAGTATCACAGTGCCCTGTCCCATCCCATCCCTTTAAAATGTCTTTATAATAGACTGGGGACAAGAGAAAATGCCATTCTGTTATTATTTAAAACAATGCCAAGTATCGATTTCAGCTTCTGCGGCTTCTAAACTGCTTCAGCAGCAATAATGGTTTTGTGGGAATAATGAAGAGCTTGTAACGTGCTTCCAATTTGACATTCAGAGGTGGTGCTTGTAAGCAATCTTCAATTCAATCTCCGGCTGCACCACGAGAAACCAAGCGCTTTTCTGCACTTTGCAATGCAATGCACGCACTGAAGTGTATGTTCAGCATTATTTCATGGATGCCGCTCCTGACTCTTGCTTTATTTACACAGTCGGCCTTATTTAGAACATCTTTAAACACATTTCCCAATTGGCAAAATGACAGATTTACTGGGGCCCTTAAAATCCATGCGTATAACCAAAAGGATTTTAATCAAGAAACTTCTTCAGACACTAAATAAGGCTGTTTTTATTCCAATTTCTACAGTGTTTAGTGTTTGACTATTTGAATCAGGCAAATTTGCCGTCAAGTTCAGATTTGTCTTGCACCAGCCCGCACACATTTAATTCTGTCGTACTTGGGTCAACTGGATTGAAAAAGGCACACGCTCAGGTGAAGTTTCTGGAGTGTGGTGTGTAGAATGATATTGGCTGTGTGAACAACGACACCTTAGATCAGAACTACTCAACACTATTACATTTCATTTACTATTCACTGCTTACACCCTGCCCCCCACTCTGTTGTATTTCGCTCAGTTTGGGCAGTGACACTAGACAGGTGCCTGTTAGCGCATTTGAATGTTCTCGTTTGGTGTCAACCTGTGCTGTTGCGTTTGCATTTCAAATATTGCCGTGAATGTTTGCATTTTTTTTGTAAAGAGCTGTGTAGTGAAAAAAGGGCTTCGGAATCACATAGATTAATATGAGAGATTGTAAGAGCCAGAAAAGAAACAGGCACTTCTGAGTTCTACTCTTGAGTCTGTCACTGCTTCACTGTATCAAGTTAGTAAAAACTCTGCCTCGGTTTCCCCATCTGTATAATGGGATAAAAACCCTATACCTACCTCACAGTGGCAGTGTGAGGCTCAGTTAGTTAGGGGACCAGTCTCCTTCCCACACATAAAACGTGATCTCTCAAGGTCCCTACACAGGACTTCAGACACACTCTGAGGTTTTTGCTGGAGTCGCAAATACAGTGAAGTCTCTGCAACCAATGCGTTCTTCCCGTGCAAGGGGAATATGTCCTGGATCCACGTAGTCAAAAATCCACAGGCTCTGTCCTCAGTCCATGCCCAGTTTCTCCCTTTGTACATATGAGGAAGCAGAGACAGCCTATAGGCATAGGTATCTGCTAGGTAAGGCATAGACACAAGTTAAGGCAGTCATGCAATGAACCTACAGGCCTTGGGCCTGTAAGACAATGGCTTAGCTAGACAAGCCATAAGGCCCCCAAAAGTCTTAGCATAGGTGGTTAACCAGGAGTATCCCTAGATCAGAAGGTGTGATGAAACAGAATGTTGTAATGCCTACACCGCTGATCGGTAACCACAGGATACCATGATATCAGCTTTGGAACATCATTAAATGCAGATGCACAACCACAAGACTACCTTGGTGACTAATTGAAGCGTATGTTAATAAGCTAGGGTAAATGGAGCAGTACCCTTAGGGAGAAGGGCACCCCAGCATTAGTAGGGTGAGGAAATACAAGTAAGGAAAAGGGGATGAAACCCCTCCTGAACATGCACTAGGCAGAGTGTCGTCAGTGTAACAGATTTTACAAGTTGTATCCCAGCTTGCATGTCTTGGGAGGTGCCAGAACGGGGGCCACTCATGAGGGTGATGAGGAAGATAAAGATGATGAGGAAGATAATGACTAAGGCCTCAGCTTTTTCTGCAAGGAATGGTGTGAGGATATGGATACTCAGATGCTCATTCCGTGTTCTCTCTCTCTACCTTGCTGGATTGGAGTGTTTGTAATCTTGCTAACAGTGGTAATAAAACTACTGCAAACACCGAAGGCTTTTCCTAAGTGTGAGCGCTGCACCTGTGCACGAACAGCAATTCTGATAAAACTGAGCCTGGTCTTGATGAGCACCTACCAAACCTCAGAAGGTTCACTGGGACTTCCTACGTAATCAGCATCATTAATACACAATCAACAGACCAGGCAACAGTAGGGCACTGGACTGGGAGTCAGGAGACTTGGGTTCTAGTCCCAGGTCTGCCCCCGAATTGCTGGGTGACCTTGGGCAAGTCAGAATGGATTCCCCATTCTGTGCCTCAGTTTCTCCAACTGTAAAATGGGGAGAATGATGCGTATCACCTCGTTAAGTATTTGGAGCGCTACAAATGAAAGGGGTTGTAGGCGAGCTCGGTATCTTGGTGTTACAATCTCCAGAGCCCGTGCACTCTGCCTGACCCAACCGCCATTGAAGTCCCTGGAAAGAGTCTCTTTGACTTCAGGGGTCTTTGGATCAGCCCTCTAGGTGCTGGCTTTCCAAATCCTGCTTCCTCCATGTGCTGAAACCGACCCGTTCCACCGCGCCCCGGACGTCCTGCACCCACGGGATGCTGGCGGGAGTTGCACGGGCATTAGATCACTATGGTGTGTCCTCAAGTACCCGAGCGGGTTCCTTTACGGGGGCAGCGACAGCAGCCTCTGCTCTGAGCTACTTTTGCCCTGCCCCGTCACCACCAGCACAGCCTATGGCCGGGGCCCTCCCCAGACAGCAAGGACTCAGCGGCTGGGACAGGAGCCACTGGTTTGCCACCTCACAGCCTGGCCACGGCCCCTCAGCACCACGAGGGCTGGGAGCCTCCCCTACATTGTAGCTTCAGCATCAGGTGGGCAAGGGACCCCACTAAATCAGCCTGGCCTTGACCCCTCAGCAGCATCTGGGCTGGGACCAGGGCTGGTGTAACCATTAGGCCAACTAGGCGGCCGCCTAGGGTGCCAAGATTTGGGGGTGCCAAGATTTGGGGGCACCAAAAAGCGGTGTCCGGCATCGCTGGAGTCAGCTGAGCGGGGCAGGGCGGGGAGCGAGGCCTCCAGAACAAACCCGTCCCTGCAGCAAGGGGCGCCATGCAGGACGGTCAGTGGGAGCCTGCGGCGGAGCAAGGAGGAGACAGCCAGCCAGACTGTGACCAGCGCGGCCGAGGGACAGAGCCGTTGGGGGAGGCAGGACGCGGTCCTGAGCTCAGGTGAGTTTCGCCCTCCAATGCGCCGCGCCTGAGGCCAGGCTCAGCCACCTCCTGGGGCGAGGGAAAGTGAAACTAAACCCTGCAACACGACGGAGGGGAAAGGGCTGGTGCAGGTGCTGCTGACAAACACCAACCCCCCCCCCTCCCCCCAGTGGCACTGTGCCAATGCGTGGAGCCGGCCCTGATCCCCAGGGAGATCCTCACCTGCTCCCTGGGAGAGCCCGGCTCTGCCCTCCTTACCCCTGGGTCCCCCCCGGAGGGTGAAGTACTCAGAGCCTGGGAATGTTTAGAGACCCTGCGAGCTGGAGACATTCTCAGGCTCCTCCTTGCTCATACGTTCCCCCGGGCCAGAAGGTACCATTGTGATCATCTCCACTGATCCCCTTGTATTAATTCTAATTAACAATGCCACATTATGCAGTATTCATTTTTAAAAGTTTATAATAAGCGATGCTCCGGGGGGGAGGGGAGGGGTAGAAAGGTGGAAGTTTCACCTAGGGTGCAAAATATCCTTGCACCGGCCCTGGCTGGGTACAGACTCACAGGGGAGAGTCCAAGGGATGGCAGTAATGAGAGGGACCTTTGTTTTTTTAAGGGATGGGACTGTAGGCAGTGAGGCCCTTAGATATGAGAGACGGGTGCTGTGAAGTAGTGAGCTGGTGGAGGAAGGGGACAAGAGATCTCTGACAGCAATTCCTGGGGGTTTCACTAGTTGCCTGCCCAGCTTACGTTGACTGCCATCGGGACGACACAGCCATGTTCTGGGAACATGGAGTTCCGAGACTGCAGTATGGTTGTGTTGGATTCCTTGACCCCACTGGTAGCTGGGCAAAGAACTGAGCTTTTGGTTTGCTGGCACTTCTGAATAATAATAATAATAATTAATAATAAAAAATCAGATCAACCTGAGCTGAATCCAAAAATTGCAACAACAAAAAATGGCTAATTGAAAAAAGTCTGTTTCAGGACAAACAAGACATATTATTCTAACGGGTTAGAGTCACAAAACAGCTGGAAGAGGAGGCCGCAGCAACCTGATTTTAACTTTTTGCCTAGTAGTCAAGGCACTCACCTAGCAGGCAAGTGACACAGGATCTGTTCCCACCTCTGCCTGATGTGAAAATGGGATTTGAACATGGATCTCACAAATTGCCCGAGAGCAGCCTAGCCGCTGGGCTAAGGGGTATCCTGGCAAGGACCTCAAGCAGTTTCTCCTCTGGAAACTGTTCCATGCTGTACAAATAACTAGTCATTGGAGTAGGGACATGAACTTGGGTCTCTCACATCCTCTGTGGGTGCCCAGACAACCACTAGACTATAGATTCTCACGCTCTTTCCTTGCCCCATAGCCTATTCAGTGCCATTAATAATAATAACGGCAATTCATAGCCATCCTCTTCCCCCACCCTCTCTTCTTTTGTGAATGGCATCCACGTCTCGGAATAATACATGGGATGAAACTATTTGGGACATTTGTGTCAAATTCGCGAATCGCTTTGTGTCAACCCAAACTTCATCTTTTGGCGAATAAACTATTCATGTGAAAAATGTCAACCTGCTCTCGCTGGCAGAGGGAGACAAGGTATATTGGTCAGGAGAAGGCGTAAGACAGAAATAAGTTGCTTAATTTCTCTTCCCTTGGTGCCACATCCCGAGGAGGGGGAGTTATTGGGAAAGGAGGCTCCTGGCCTTTGGTTCATGATAATTAATGTTAGGTTGATGGGAAATAAAACATCGACCAAATGATAACCTTAACGCTGCTGGGATTTTCTTGTATGATGAATGGTGTAGTAGGCCACATAGTCTTGGCTAGGCATCTTCCCATTATTATTTAAAGCTACATAAATACATAACAATAAATAGATTTTGTCCATTTAAGTTAGACCTTCACTCTCAAACCTCCAAAGAGTCACATGGGATGTTGCCACACAGTTATAGGACAACCTACCACCAGGGAATGCTTCCTCCTAAACACAGATAGGTAGAAGTTGTTGTATGTGCTGAAGTTTACCCTTCCAAACTCTTGTGTATGTTGTTAGTATTTACTATTCCATCTCTGCTAGACATGTAAATGCCCAGTCCTTTTTAATTCACTATAAATGATGTTTTCTAAGTCTTTCATCATTCTTGTGGCTCTTTTTTGAACCCTCTCCCATTTATCAACATCCTTCTTTAACTGTGGACACCAGAACTAAACATAATATTCCAGCAGTGATTGCACCAGTGCCAATTTGGTCTGACGCAGTAAGGCCATTCTTATGTTCCTAATTACAGAGGTAAAATAACCTCTCTACTCGAGATTCCCGTTTACGCATCCAAGGATCTCATTAGCCCTTTGGGCCTCAGCATTGCACTGGGAGCTCATGTTCAGCTGATTATCCACCACAACCTCCAAATCTTTTACAGAGTCACTGCTTCCCAGAATAGAGTCCCATATTCTTTGTTCCTAGATGTGCCCATTTACATTTGGCTGTATTAAAATGCATACAGCTTGTCAAGCGCTCCACATTGCTCTGTATTAGTGACCTGTCCTCTTCACCATTTACCACCCCCTACTGTTTGTGTCATCTGCAGACTTTATTAGAGATGATCTTGTGTTTCCTTCCAGGACATTGATAACAGTGTTAAAAAGCATAGGGTCTCTCCTGAAGAGCCTAAGCAGGAGGTTACAGAGGCACAAACCCCAGGTAGGCTCTTAACTCCATTGACTTTGAATGGGTGCTAGAAAGTCACTTAGGTCTTCTGGACATTTTTTCCCTTGGCCTCAATGAAGTTTGGTGACAATGAGTTCAACAGACTGATTGTGTGTGGTGTGAAAAAAAAAATCCTTTTATTAATTTTGAACTGGCCACCTTCCAGTTTCATTAGCTGGCCCTTTGCTCTTGTTCTCGTTGTCACAGGTGATTTATTGGAGCCCAAGACCAGTGGGTTTCAGGGAATGGTGCATTATAAAGTCCTGGTAAGAGAACTTTATAAGTAGTGAGGCTATTCCTGTCTTGCTAGTGGGGGAAAATCCTGAAGCATGGAAAATTCCTGCTGTCCACTAGGGAATTTCTGTCCTGAAGGGTCCATTGCTATTTAAATAGACATCATATTCCTACCTCAGAGGTGATCTTTGAAGTCTGTAGGACTGTGGGGTTTGCTCAGCAGAACAGTGGGGTTTGACTGCTCTTTGTGGGTGGCATTGTTTTACCAGTATATGTATTAAAAGCTGTAAGTTGTTGCAGGGATTGGTACTTGATATAAATGCATGCATTAATAAATAAAGCACCTTCTTTGTAAAGTTCCTTTTAAGAGCTTGGGATTTATGTATCTGAGTGGGATGCTAGTTACAAAGCAGGATTTTAATGCACTTCAGCGGCGCAGGGGAGAAGAATGCTAACGCGTCTTACATCAAGGACAGCCTGAGAAAAAAGGAGCCACTAAGTAATTGTGCACTATTTATGAAGTAATGTGTGTGGCATGCCAATATTATTGTGTAGCTCTATGATTAATAGTGTTATTTAGCATGTTTTTGGAGAACAGCAAATTTTTTCTTGACTGTTGCAGCACACAAAGGATGTAATTTAAGACTTGGAGACTTGTTTCTGAACTCTGCAAAAAGGACTGGGTGTAGCTAATTAACACATGTAACTAATTGACATGCGCTGCCCTCTACAGGGGTCATAAATCTCATTTACTTGGCACCTCACTGGCCTTTTGCTGTCAATGCGGCTCTCCCAGTGAGCGTCATTTAGCGGCTTCAGGGTCAGATTTGTAACATTGTCCGTGAGGATCTTCCACCTGGTAGTTGATGCTGGAAACAGGACATATCTCCTTTGCAGTACTACGCAGAGAAGTGCGGAATTTAAAGACGATGACGCTGCAATGAGGGAACGGCAGCCACAAGGCATGAAAAAAGCTTTTGGATTCAGCCCAAGGATCCTTGCTTGGACGCCACTGTTTCTTCCCTTCATGTTTGCGTCGTTGTCGTAACCTTGGCCACAGCAGTCATGAAGCTTTATTTTATTCTCACTCAAAATGTTCATAGATGGTTCTGTTAGGCCTTTTCCAGTAGGTCCCATGAGATTCTACAAAGGCCCAGAACATCCTAGGAGGTTAGTGAAAAATGAATCCACATACACAATACCTGAAATGTTTTACTTCAAACATTCTTGTGACAGGTTGGATTACAGAAACCCCCTGGGAGCTGCCACCTGATGTGCCAAGACTACTTCTGCCCCTGCTTTCCCTGCCAGCTTGGGACTCCAGCACCCTGTCTTACTGAGCCAGACACTCCTGTCTGCTCCAACACAGACCCAGGATCTGAATTACTTGTTCCAAAGCTGCAACTTAACTGAAAGCAACTTAAGAAATGTTCCTGTCTTTAACACTCAGATGCCCAACTCTCCATGAGGTCCAAATCCCAAATAAATCCGTTTTACCCTGTATAAAACGTATACTCGGTAAACTCATAAATTGTTTGCCCGCTATAACACTGATAGAGAGGTATGGACAGCTGTTTGCCTTCCCTCCCCCCCGTTATTAATACATACTCTGTGTTAATTAATAAGTAAAAAGTGATTTTATTAAATACAAAAAGTAGGATTTAAGTGGTTCCAAGTAGTAACAGACAGAACAAAGTGAATTACCAAGCAAAATAAAATAAAACACGCAAGTCTAAGCCTAGTACAGTAATAAAACTGAATACAGATAAAATCTCACCCTCAGAGATCTTTCAATAAGTTTCTTTTACAGACTGGACGCCTTCCTAGTCTGGGCACAATCCTTTCCCCTGGTACAGCCCTAGTTCCAGCTCAGGTGATAGCTAGGGGATTTCTCATGATGGCCACCCCATTTGTTCTGTTCCACCCATTTATATATCTTTTGCATAAGGCGGCAATCTTTTGCATCTCTGGGTCTCCCCCACCCCTTCTAAATGGAAAAGCACCAGGTTAAAGATGGATTCCAGTTCAGGTGACATGATCACATGTCACTATAAGACATCATTACCCACGTGCCAGCACACACGTATACAGGAAGACTCACAAGTAAAACACAGCCATCTGCAGTCAATTGCCCTGGTTAATGGGAGTCATCAAAATTCCAAACCACCATTAATGGCCCACACTTTGCAAAATTACAATAGGCCCTCAGAGATATATTTCATATTTCTAGTCCCAGATACAAGAATGATACATTTATACAAATAGGATGACCACACTCAGTAGATTATAAGATTTGTAATGATACCTTAAAAGAGACCTTTTGCATGAAGCATATTCCAGTTACATTATATTCATACTCATTAGCATATTTTCATAAAATCATATAGAGAGCAACGTCACGGTTCTATTTTCCCTTTTGTCGCTAACCACAAAAACAGCACCCTGAACCCAGCACCCCCGCCCTCAGCCCAGCACCCCCAGGCAGTTGCCTGGGTTGCCTGCTCCTAAATCCAAAATCTTTTTTTGTAAAGCTTTTCATCTCAATGTCTTGTGGCAATGAGTTCCACAAGCTAACTGTGCATTGTGTGGGACAATATTTCCTTATATCAGTTTTGAATTTGCCACCTTTCAGTTTAATTGACTCTTTCCATGTTTTTGCATCATGAGAAAAAGGGACCACAGTGAAAACGCAAGTTGACCCTTCCTATTCTCCAGAAATGTCTGCCATTCATTCCATGCCAGTGGGGCACAAGTATATTTAGATATCTGGATGTTTATTAATTCACTTCTCTTGCTGTGATATTTCCCAAGCAGACCAGTAATTCTAAATAAAATAACCATAATTTATAGTGAAGGGACTGAATTGAAATATATTTTCCTTTTCCTTTAAATTTATTCAACATATCTATTTTCTTTTGAATTGATTCATAAGAGGGCTCTGCAAGCTTATATATAATTCATAAACAATTTCTATTTTTTATATTCTTTAAGCTGGTTTGATTACTTTCTTATCTTTGATTCTTTCCTCACTTTCTCTAATGAAAGTGGTGCTAGTTGCTATGGTAACCTGTTTCTTCTCTTGTCCCTTTCCTTCTTTTCGTGCCCACTTCTGTCTGAAAGGAACTGTTTGTCTGTTTAGAGAACAGCCTTCTCCACTATCCCTGCTCACAACCACGGCTTTTCGAAGAAGGCCCTGCCATTGCACTGTTTGTATTCAGCACACAGCATCAGGCCATGGACTGTAAGCCCCTGAGGGTCACATATGGCATTTCCCTCCTCCTGCTCGGTGAAGTGGAAACACATTGTGGAAGAACAGGCCAGCACCACCATAGCTGTCTGCAGTGGGAGTGACTAGACCAGAGACACGCACAGCAAATTACTCACCTGGCAATGTTTGGAAGAAATAGGGTGACCAGATGTCCCGATTTTATAGGGACAGTCCCGATAGTTGGAGCTTTTTCTTATATAGGCACCCCCGCCCCCATCCCAATTTTTCACACTTGCTCTCTGGTCACCCTCTGGCAAGATGCGCCTTGGCAAGTAGGGAGCTGGGATTGCTGCTCCGTGGTACTACCGAAGGCTTCGCCCACGTTGGGGGCCATAAATAGTCAGCAAGATGGGCACAGCCGGGGAGGATGTACTCAATGCTCTGCAGCTGCTTTCTGATGCACACGGTGCTTTTTTTTAAGGTCCATGTTTTCATTCCGAGGCATAAAGCAATAATCAAAATTGCAGGCCAGGGAGGTGTGAATCATAAGGGCCCATCTGCCCGTTGCTTGCACAGTGCCCCGTGAACGCACATGTAATTATGACAGCTGCTCAGTGCTGGAGTACATCAAACCCCTAAGGGGCCAGCAGCGTGCTAGGTGTACCAGAACTCTTAGGCAGCTGTTAAACTCTCCAGGTGATAGCCATGGTGGGTCCCAAGACCCACTCAGACACATGGCTAAGGGAAGGGGTAGGTCACTAGGGCTGGCAGGAAAAGGAAAGGTTGCAGATACTGTAGGTATAGAGACTTTACCTGTTACAGTTCAAAATGAGCCATAGCAGTTCTTGTTTGGGCCTCTGGGGCAGTCCAGTGGAGAGTCAGCGCTCTTCAGACAATTGTTCCCCTCTCCAGACCACGCTCGGTCCAAAGCCCATAAAAGCTTTTAAGTGTATACAATGTCACTGTGAATTCCCCTTTGTTACACGTTTCTAAAAACTGGCATATGCTAGAAACCCATCACAGGAAACTTACCGCACGCCAGAGATGCTTGCGGAGAATACTTGGTGGCCACTAGTGGGATAAAGTAACTTACGCTGATGTGTTACACAGGACTGGCCAACAGACTGCAGAGACAATGGCCTGGTCTACACTACTGCAGTAAATCGATCTAAGTGATGCAACTTCACTTACGTGAAAAAACATACCTGAAGTTGACGTAGTTAGAGCCGCTTGCTGCGGTGTCTACACTGCACTGTGTCGACGGGAGATGCTCTCCTAATGACTTCCCTTATGTTTCTCGTGGAGGTGGAGTACACAAATCGATGGGAGAGTGCTCTCCCATCGATTTAGCTTTTCTTCACCAGATCCGCTAAATTGACACCCGCAGCACTGATTACAGCAATGCTGATCTATTGGTAAGAGTAGACATGGCCAATGATTCAAGAAAGAAGTGGTCTGGAGATGTTGTACGGATGTAAAAAAAAATCCATATTCCTAGACAAGTCTTTGACTGGATACCGCCTGGTGGAGGATGGAAAAGAGGAGGACAACCGATGACATATAAAAAAGCCATTGAAAAAGATGCTGCTGTCATGGAAACTGACTGTAATGGATCAAGAAACGTGGTGCTAGACAGATGGAGGTGAAACACTGGGTTACCTTATGTGTCCCAAGGTGTGAGAGCATCTAATCAGTCTAAATCAGCCAGTGTCTCCCATTGGGGCCCCTCTCCACTGGTTCCCTGCCCAGCTGCTGCTGCTCCCCCATAAGTCCCACATGGAACTACACCCTGCTCTATCACCTGGCAGTCACAGCCTGGGCCACACGTCATCTGGGTACATTACCTGGGGGCTCTTCTCTGCAGTCCTGGCTAGCCGTGGTGCTGCTGCTTCCCAAAGGTGCCCAGTCACTTCCTGGTAGATTAAAGCTAACTTGGATATATCCACCCAAGCTGCAATAACCTCTCCAATTGCAGTGTAGACATGCCCTCCACTCTTTGGGGCAGGGAGCCATCTGGTGAAGGGCTGAACATGCTGTGTGCAGGAAGCACGCCATAAATAATGACTGCAGAGAGAGTATTTCCAAAAGATCTTTTTATCTCTTCCGCATGCACACATCCCTTCCCCTGCTGTCGTCTCCCCATCACGATGCATCTGATGGGTACGCAGGTCAAATCCAAGTGGTGCAGCAACAAGCTAGTTTTCACCCTTGGACGTTCAGGTCCAATTCCAACCGGTGCAACATGGGGATGTTGGATCAGCACAGAAAATGCAAAATGTATGAGGTATTTCAAACTCTTATTGATTATTATTATTAATATTTATTATATTTTATTATTTGTATCACAGCAGCTTCTAGGGGCTACCACCAAGATGCATAGTGAGATATTGGGAATGGGCAACAGTGGATGGATCACTTGATGATTCCCTGTTCTGTTCATTCTCTCTGGGGCACCTGGCATTGGCCACTGTTGAAGGCAGGATACTGGGCTAGATGGACCTTTGGTCTGACCCAATGGCTGTTCTTATGTTTTTATACAATCCCTGCTCTAGCCAGAATGTGCTTTTAAGCCATGATTCTATAACTGAATGTGTGTGGGCAAGCCCCTACATGAATCAGGCAGATCCCTGGTGAAATCAACGGTGATGAATCCAGTTGCAGGAGTCCACCTGGCTGGAGATCATTTGGGGACGGAGGTCTTAGCTTACAACTAGACACACCTGGTTAGGGGCACAATCAGCAATGGGCAGCAGAGAAGGTGAGAACTGATAAACTCTGCACCTAGTTCATATCTGGTCCTGCAAAATCCAGCCAGGTAGAAAGAGAATGAAATTATTCTGCCCTAATAAAAACAAAAAACAAAACAAAACAAAAACGCAGAAACAAGAGGCAACAACAAAATGTCTGTTGCCTGTTTTCATTCAGATGTGAAGTTTTTCACCCGCCTTTGGTAGCGACTGAGGGAAGAGGAGGAGGGAAGGTCCATATCGCACACATCATGAAATCTCATCAAAACAACACAGCATTAAAACAATCATATTCCACCGTTTGCTATGTGCTAGGAATCTTGAGATGTTTCAATCTGCATTTACCAGCCCACCTAATTAGCATATAAAACCGTTTGCTATGAAACAGATAATCTGCAGCGTGACCTTGTTCTGAGTGAACAGGCTCAGGGCCAAGTTCTTTTGTGTTGTGTGCTGTTTCTTAACGTACATAAATAATACATATTCAGAAGGAAAAGCAAAGCTATTAACAAACAACCAGACAGCACAAGGCCCCCACAGTATATGTACATAATTTATTCCTCCTAGTTTCCTCCAAAAAAAAGGGGGGGGGGAATTGAATTTGTTCCAATATTTGGTTAATTACCTCAGGCATACCACAAACACGGGCTTTGCAAATATTTGTGCAACTCTAATTTGATATATCTAATTAAATACTATTTATTAAATTACTGTTGCAGTCTCTCCTGAAATAGCTAACAGACTGAGACAAGTCAAACAAGGAGAGGTTTAGGATTTTTCCCTCCCTCTCGTGTTGATGCACTTGGTCTATTTTTGAATTGCTAGAGTCCGTCCATTGATTATTGATTATTGCATCGGTGGATGTCCCATTGTGCTAGGCACTAAATGATCCCATAGTAAGACACTCCCTGCTCCAGAGAGATTACAAGCTAAATAGATTTCAGAGTAGCAGCCGTGTTAGTCTGTATCCGCAAAAAGAAGAACAGGAGTACTTGTGGCACCTTAGAGACTAACAAATTGATTAGAGCATAAGCTTTCGTGGACTACAGCCCACTTCTTCGGATGCATATAGAATGGAACATATATTGAGGAGACAAGACAGACATTAAGTCTGGAGAGGAGTTATAGCCAAAGTGACTTGCCCAAGCAATCAGTGGTCGAGATGTGTTGTGAACCTCAGTACAAAGCCCTGCCCACTGGACCATGTTCACAAATCCAGGGGTTTATGCTTCAGGTGTCAAATTCTACTCCATGTCGGAAGCATGGCATAAAAGGTCTCAATCCAAGAGATTTTTTAAATAAAAAACATACACATATGCATATTTTAGCACAACACAACCACCTTAAATGTACCCTCTGGATTGTCAGTTTTTTAATGTATTCTATTTTTATTTTGGTGGCTAAATATTTTCTTAAAAGATACTGTTATATGAGTAATGTTATCGAAAGATATTTTTGTCAACACTAAACTTTTCCCATAAAATACTTGTAACTGCTGGATGTTTAGAATGATTCTGTATGTGCATTTAAAGAGGAAAAGTGTATGACGTTAATTTATGGTTTAATTAGATATGCACATGGATTTGTATTTAAGACTTCTTGTTAATACATACAGATCAGAGTCGACCCATGCCTGCCGATAGCGGTGGGGGCAGAATGAGGGCAGCGGGCTTCAGCCGTGTTACTGAGCATGCTCAGTCCATGTGAGCAAGCTCAGTACAAACCAAGGAGAAAATTGGTGGGGGCGGTGCACGTGACTCCACATCACTTTCCCTGCCCCTTCTCCCCTCCGCGCTGTCTCTGGTACACATAACTGTTTTGTGTTTGGAAGGGTTTTGTGCCTGAGAGTACACTTGAAAGAATACTGTTTATTTTGGGACAGAGTTAAGGTGGTTGCTTTGTGATTTTTGTATTATTATCCCAGTGCCAATTAATATACTATTTTCTTTCTTCTGCACCCCACTGCTGCCATGAATCAGATTGTCTAGTTCCGTGAGTTCCCACTGTCCGTGATCAACAAGAAACGTTGTCTTAACACAGCAAGGTAACCCAGGAATCCCATTGGACCACGTTTCCTGGAAGGTCTTTTTGCTGTCCACTCCTGGGTTTGAAGATTTGCCAGACCTTCTAAGTAGAGGCCTCATGCTTCTGGATTCTGCTCTCTCTAATGAACTGCCAAATGGCACGTTAGGCCTATCTGTTTGCTCAAGCTTTTAATTAACTATTAGATTTTGTAATCACAGTGAGCAGTGGTTTTATTTGTGAGTATTTTATTTGAGATGTCATACTTTGTTAATGCATTAGTGGTTTTTAGTGGTGGAGAGTGCCTAGGTGATGGCTGGTCTAACTGATTAAATAAATGCAACAGAACAGTGTAGTGCTTTGGGGTTTTAGAGTTTAAAGAAAATCTAGCTATTTTTTTTTAAAACATCACATTTCTGCATATTTGATAAGTCAAAGAAGTGAAAGACTGGGAAACAAGGCATTGCAAATCCTGATAACCGATAGTATTTTGGGATCTGAATTGAAGCAATGCATCTTGTGGGCCAAAAATGAAAATGGCAACATTGGCAAATGTCACTATTCGTTCATACTTCATAGTCTGGCAAACCTGAGCGCAATGGGGAACTGAATATTCAAACAACTGGTTTCTCTTTTCACTTGCACATGCATGTCGTGTGGGTGACATGTAGGCACCTCTTTTGCTGAACTTCTTAAAAAAAATAATAATTCTGGGTGAAGTTTTCAAGCTAACTTAGCAAATAATTCATGCTTCAAGTTGGCCTAAATCTATTCACAGGAACTCAATGGGAGTGTGACTCTGTACTTCAGTGGGAGAAGTGCTAGGCCAGCACTGAGTGCTTTTGAAAATCCCACTCACGATGCATGTTCCTCCTGGTGCTGCAGTCCTACAAGTTTCCTTTGTTTTGTTTCAGAGCCTGGGGGGCCAGTTTCCTTCTGGAGTACGGGTGAGAACCACCCCTCCCCGACTAAAAACCTTCAGCCTGCACATAATTCCTCTTCCCTTCATTTACTTTCAGACTTTCAACCTCTTGTGCTGAAAAATTAGCATTTGTATCTGCCCACAGAATTCAAAATCTTTCTTCCTCCTTACAAACGCTACCTGGGGAGCAGTAGGCAGGCAGGCATGCCTCATTTCTTCCCGACTAATGGAAAACAAATGAAAAACTGCATATGCGGCATTCTCCTCATTGTAACCCATGTCCATCACAACGGGACAGAGCATATGGAGGACCACGGTGCTCCAGAGGAACCTAGCAACAGCAAAACTATCCCAGTGCATTCCCTAAGTCAGCACTGGCTGCAATAACTGGGATTTCAATATTCAGTAAAAGATACTATTGCTGAATATTGCTGCTTCTGCAAAGCTAAATAGGGTGACCAGATGTCCTGATTTTATAGGAACAGTCCCGATATTTGGGTCTTTGTCTTACATAGGCACCTATTACCCCCCACCCCCTGTCCCAATTTTTCACACTTTCTGTCTGGTCACCTTAAAGCCAATCACACAGGGAGGGGGAGGAAAGTTTGCAGTGTTCAGTTGTATGGTAATGAACTTGCTCCGCTGGAGTACAGGAGTCGACGGGAGAGCGCTCGGTGGTTGATTTATCGCGTCTAGACTAGACGCGATAAATTGACCCCCGCTGGATCAATTGCTGCCTGTTGATTCTGCGGGTAATGTAGACAAGTCCTAGGCTTGCCAGGTGTCTGGTTTTGGACTGAAATGCCCAGTCGAAAAGGGGCCCTGGCAGCTCCAGTCAGCACTGCCGACCGGACCATTAAAAATCCAGTTGGCAGTGCTGCAGGGCTAAGGCAGGCTCGTCCCTACCTGTCCTGGCACCGCGCTGCTCCCTGGAAGTGGCCAGCAGGTCCAGCTCCTAGGCGGGGGGGGACACACGGGATTCTGTGCACTGCCCCCACCACAAGCACAGCTCCGCACTCCCATTGGCCAGGATCTGCGGCCAATAGGAGCTGGGGGGGGCGGTGCCTGTGGGTGAGCCTCCTGGCCCACCTGCCTATGCCCTGAGACCCCCCCAAACCTGGAGCCTCCTCTTGCACCCCAAGCCCCTTATACCTGGCCCCACCCCAGACCCTGCATCCCATCCCAGAACCCATACCCCCTCCTGAACCTCAACCCCGTCCCTCAACCCGCAGCCCCTCCCACACTCCGAATCCCTCGGCCACACCCTGGAGCCTCATCTTGCACCCCACACCCCTCATCCCCACCCCAAAGCCTGCACTCCTAGCCAGAGCCCTCACTCCCTCCTGCACCCCAACTCCCTGTCCCACACCAGAACCCCCTCCCCCACCCTGAACCCCTCATTTCTGGCCCCACCCTGGAGCCTGCAACCCCCAGTTAGAGCCCTCACCCCCTCCTGCATTCCAGCCCCAGCCCAGTGAAAGTGAGTGAGGGTGGAGGAGAGCGAGCCACAGAGGAAGGGGGAATGTAGTGAGTGGGGGGAGGGGCCTCGGAGAAGGGGTGGGGCAGGGGTGGGACCTCAGGCAGGGGGAGAGGCTAGGGTGGTCAGTTTTTTGCTATTAGAAAGTTGGCAACCCTAGGTTAGTGTGGTGTTTACTGTATGTGTAGATTGAGTTCATTTGTCACCAGGAAGTGGGAGTGGGTCCTGATGCTCACATCTCCTGGCAAACACATGGATGGATAAGAGACAATCCAGAACCACCCGCTTTGAAGTCTACCTCTCACATCCTGCTAAGATGCAGGAACCAGTTTAACCAAGCTCAGCAGACACAGGAGAGAACAGAAACCTTTGGCTGGATGTAAAAAGGGAGTCGCTGGAGGACAGTGAGGGAGACCAAGGAAAGAGACATTTGGGGAATAGATGGACACTCAGAGGCCAGGGCTCTGGGATAAGAGAACATAGGCCGGCCTAAGCCACAGGTAAAGTAGATACGTGCGTGGACTGTTTATTATTATAAAAACCTCTTCTCTTATGCCTTGCCTTGAATCGCACTGGGCAGGCAGTGCCCACCATCGCCTCACTGTTCCTTTCTGCTTTATTATCCCTTAACTGACTCTTGCTCATTTTATTTAAGACCGATTCTTGCTGCATCCTAAATGTATCATTCTTAAAGACTCATTAGCACCTACGCAGCTCTCTACATTCTTCTGATCGTTTTACGGTTTTGATGTGTCCTCACAGGTGATTAGCTTGATATTCACCCATCTATCTCCCAGTAGCAGGGGCAATGCTATGCTAACCTTTGTGCCCACAGGTTGAAAAATCCGAGCATACCCAAAACATTAATAAGAGGGGAAGGATGAGCCAGTGGTTAAAGCGCTAGACTGGGACTCTGGAGATCTTTGCTAGATTCCAGCATCTTTCAGACTTCCTGTGGGATCATGGTTGAGGGACTTTGTCTCTCAATTCCTCAGCATTCTGTCGGCAAAATAATACGTGCTTTCTTGCCTAGTGAGGTGTAAGCACTGCAGGGCAGAGGCTGTCTCTTGGAATGGTTTTGGACAGTGTCTAGCACAATAGGGCATTTCCTTAGGTAGAGCCTGTAGGAAGCAGAGTAGTACAGAGTAAGCAGTTGCCCAAGCTTGATAGGTAACTGAATGCTCAAACAACTGGTTTGTTTGAGCAACTGTGTACATCATGCAGGCATTTATCTCTTTTCACCTGCACGTGCATGTCCTGTGAGTGAAATGTACGCACCTATTTCAGTAAAATATATGGTCTGATTTTCAGAGGTGGACCTCCTAACGGCTTCCAATGAAATCTAGAGGAGCCAAGGAGGTTTAATTCAACACTTCTGAAAATCAAGCCACTTATTTAAGTGCCTGTCAAGGCTGTATCCCCACTTTGAACTTTAGGGTACAAATGTAGGGGCCTGCATGAAAACTTCTAAGCTTAACTACCAGCTTAGCTCTGGTCCGCTGCCACCATCCCAAAGCTAGTTCCCTTCCCTGGGAAGCCTTGAGAGACCTTCACCAATTCCCTGGTGAATACAGATCCAAACCCCTTGGATCTAAAACAAGGAGAAATTAACCATTCCCCTCCTTCCTCCCACCAACTCCTGGTGAATACAGATCCAACCCCCTTGGATCTAAAAACAAGGAAAAATCAATCAGGTTCTTAAAAAGAAGGCTTTTAATTAAAGAAAAAGGTAAAAATCATCTCTGTAAAATCAGTATGGAAAATAACTTTACAGGGTAATCAAACTTAAAGAGCTCAGAGGACCCCCCTCTAGCCTCAGGTTCAAAGTATAGCAAACAAAGATAAACACTCTAGTAAAAGGTACATTTACAAGTTGAGAAAACAAAGGAAAACTAAGACGCCTTGCCTGGCTATTTACTTAAAAGTTTGAAATAGGACAGACTTGTTTAGAAAGATGTGGAGAACCTGGATTGATGTCTGGTCTCTCTCAGTCCCTAGAGCAAATGAACAACCCAAACAAAGAGAACAAACAAAAGCCTCCCCCCCCCCCGCCCAAGATTTGAAAGTATCTTGTCCCCTTATTGGTCTTTTGGGTCAGATGCCAGCCAGGTTACCTGAGCTTCTTAACCCTTTACAGGGAAAAGGATTTTGGAGTCTCTGGCCAAGAGGGATTTCATAGTACTGTACACAGGACAGCTGTTACCCTTCCCTTTATAGTTATGACAGTGCCTGACCCAGGTTTCAATAACTTTGCCTTAACGGTTTGTGTTTCAGGGGACACAAAACTCTTGCAAAGGTTTGTTATCATAAGTAAATTTTAAACTCTGACTCTCAGGGGGACTTTAAACTTGTTTATAGATGTAAGCAGAGTCAGGATGAGCTCTACCCTGACATCTGGTGGTGAATTATGGCGAGTGTGGAAAAGAACTCCAGGGGCTGATCTTGTTTGCATAGGCACACCCACTTGCCTGGCATGAAACAACAGCAACTCAAAGTGGTTACTTTGGCTGGTGTGGGATCCCCAGTTTCTCTGAGGCAGGAAGAATAAAGTTTTGTTACCCTGATTCTGTGAATCAAGGCCAGTGGAACTGTTATATGACAGAAGGACTAAGTGAGTCCTTCACCATTACCTAAGTAGCGCTTGCTTGACAAGGGGCCTGGGTTACAAAACCCAGTGAATTGAGAGAGGATGGGGGTGGGTATTTATTTGTACCTGATGGTATGGGCCCCTTCTGAGGGCTTGAAACACCAATTGCACTGTCTTCTCTCTCCACTGTTGAATGTTAGAGCTAACTTTGATTCCATTAGGAGCCTAGTTACAGGCTGCTGAGCTGAATTCACTTTGGGCCAATGGTGCACTAGCACTGGGGCTCCCCTGCTATGAGCTGAAATCACTATGAGCTGAAATCACAAAAGAGTTAAAGTTATTAAGTGCTGTGTTAACTAGTGGGGGAGCCTGAAACTATATTGCTAAGCAGTTGGTGGAGCAATTTGTGGGGACAACTGGAGAAGCGGTGCGGAGCCTTGCGGGGCCGGTTGGAGCGGCCCAAGGAACGGCGAGCGGAGCTGTTTGCGGGGACGGCTGGAGCGGCTCACAGGTTGGTGAGCGGAGCGGAGCAGTTCGTGGGACGGCAGGAAGTGGACTGGCTCGTGGTGAAGGCTGCGGCAGAAGCCCACGGAGAGGCGGCCAGCCGGCCTTGGATCACGTAAGGTGCCCCTTAATACCCTGCATGCCCCCCCTTTTACTCTGGGGCTGCACTGACCAGGGACAGAGACTTTGGGGTTTGTTGGTCTTTTGGGACTTTGGGTGGTTGCTAGACCCAAGAGACTTTGGGGGTGTTGGACTTTCGGGACTCTGGGTGATTTTTGGATTGCTGGATTCAAGAGCCAAAGGGAAAGGACACAGCCCAATTTGCTGGGGTGGGTTTTTTGCTCATGGTTTGTGTTATGAATCCTGTTTGTGGTGTTTTTCCAATTTAATGCTGATGTCGTTTACCTCATGTTATTAAACATTTTCTGCTACACTTAGACTCCGTGCTTGCGAGAGGGGAAGTATTGCCTCTTAGAGGCACCCAGGGGGTGGTATGTAATTGTCCCAGGGTGGGGGCTCGAGTCGTTTTTGCATTGCGTTATTGAAACGGAACCCCTAGATACAGAACCCAGCCCTTGTTGCTGCCAACTTAGATGGGCAGAAGGGTTACATATATGTGCTTTCAACCTTTGCCATTCTGCTAGGCAGAGCTGGTCAGAAGAAAAGAAGTGCCCTATAAAAGATTGAACAATTCACGCTGAGTTATGGTCTGCCTACCAACAATTTAGAAAAGAATGAAACATTTTGGTTTTCTCAAAAATATTTGGAAATTTGCTGGCTGATCAATGAGAACTGAAAGCCAAAATATTTGTGCCAAAAAGTATTTTGACAGAATGTCTCTGTCCTTGTTTTTTCCATGAAAAAGTGGAAAATTTCAAATGAAATAAACATTTCCCACAAATTGTTGTTTTGCAAAAAAAAAAAAAAAAAAAAAAAAAGGCGGCAATTTTCCATTTACAAAAAAGTTCAATGGGAAATTTTGATTGGCTCTAATGCTAGGATAACATATGTAGATGTTATACAAAATACATTTTGCATTGTATTAAAAAGCTGTAAATAACATCAGTCTTGTGCTGTCTCCCATTATACATAGCAAGGAAGTAACTCAGATGTGTTATGTAATATGCAGTATGTCTTGCAGGTGCTTAGCATCTTGCAAGATGCGCCTCATAGCAAGTCACCAGTTCCCAACGTTCATCGTGAATGGTTCATTCTCTTGTCGTGCACGTCACCATTTTTGGATTGACATGAATAGCTTGATGCTGTTAGCAAAAAGAGGAGTTTTTCATCATCCATAAATATGAGATAGCAGATTTCATGCTGGATGAATCAATAATTCTATTTTAAAATGAATGCTCAAATTTGTAGTCTTTGAATATAACATATTTTTTGGAATAAAAGAAGGCATCATTAAATAAAAGTAGTGGTAATTGCCTGCCTCTCAAAAAAAAAAAAAAATAGTTGACCCTGCATATCAATTCTCCCTCAAGAAACCCATTAGTCTTTCTATATTGGTTAGCACAGTTAGTAATAACGATCCACAGAATAAATCTACTAATAGGGATTTTTTTGCATGAACTTGGGTGATTGACCTGAAATGACTGAAAAGATTTCGGATAAAAATGAGAATGTTTCATTTGCAGACAATTGCTACTTCCATTATTTTATATTTTGTCTTTGTTCGTGGGCACACAACAATTCCTTTCGTTCTTAATCATAACAGAATCGGTGGTGAGAAGAAACATGTGCTATGCGGTAATTGAGGTAATGAATACAAGCGGGTCACCCTACCAGTAGACCCTTCCTCTCCCCTAGTTCCCAATACAGACACTGCAGTGCACACAGGATCTTGAAGACATGTAGCACCCCTCTGTGCTACAGATGATCAAGATACTACGCTTTGTTTTGGAGCGGTGTTTTAAACGTTGTCTCAAACTTCGTCATAATTTTGAATCGTATTTGCATTATGGAGCTTCAACAGTGTGTGCAGTATTGCAAGTTGCTATGGTGTAATGCATTCTACTTCAGGTGCACACTGTACGTGACATCCATACACAGCACTCCCTGCAAGCGGTGCTGGGCCAATGGAGCGCTCCATCTCTGCCACAATTCCCACCAAAGCTCCCCATCAGGTTATTGACGGTTATGTAACACAGCGGAGAGCTTTCCCAGCAAAATGTTCATCAACGTTTTAAATTTCAAGTGAAAAATGGGGGGAAATTTTGCAAAATTGTTCTCAGCTGTCTCTAGTGTATAATGTCTGTTTGCAGCTGCTCCCGTCGTTGCTTTGAACAGTGAGTGCTTTTCTGGACGAGGATTCAAGCATGTCTTGTAAGGAGCGGGGATGCAAGTTGCTAGCTGCGTATTCAGGCCATCCCTGAAGATTGCGTAGCTGGAATTCAGGAAGTAGGCAGCACTGAGACAGCAGCATTTTGAAATCAGGTGATGAAATAGAAGCTAAGTACTATTGGCTGAGGCCCCAAGAGAACACAGTGATTACCCAGCTAAACTATCCCGAATAAGTATCCAGCAGCAGTAGCCACCCTGCCCTTCCCCCCAAAATGCTCAGCTAGATAAGACATCTCTCCAAGAAACGCAACAACACACAGGAACAGAAGTTAAAATTAACTCCCCTAGAAGTCATGCGTCTAAGGTTGAGGCCAGAAGGGAACACACTGATCATCTAGTTTGACCTTTTATATATGCAGCCCCTAGAAGTTTTCCCCAAAGCTGGATTCTTGCTTTTACCCTTCTTGACTTTTTTCATTTTCTTTGAACCCTTCTCTGCTACGTTCTGTTCCTCTATTGCTAAAACCATTCCTTGCCTTCCTTCCTGTTCAGAGCTTTGCCTCTCATTTTCACTATTGTACCCTCACATGCGCTGTCTCTCTCTCTGTCCCTTGTGCTCCCCCTTCCCATCTCTGTTTCTCCATTAATCTCCTGCTTGGCTTAGCACTGCAGGAAGGAAAGCCTTATGGATAGGACACTGGATTAAGACTGAGCGGATTCCAATACCCCCAAATCATGATATTTTTAAAATAATAAATGTACGGGTTTCTTCCATTTGCCTTCTCATCTGATCCTTCAGGGTTCACATTTTCATACTTGTCAGTCATGAGGGTAGAAACTTACTTTATTTTCTAATGGAAAGTTGACGTTCTCGTGTTATAACATGACTCCAGGAGCAGGGCCTTTAAGAAAATGACCAAATATCACAAGTTTAAGCAACATAATGGCTTATACATGACCCCAGTGAAGTGGGCTAGTGAAAGGATCTGAGTCCTCACTCCGACTTCCTTTACTCAGAGGCCTGCCTGCCCTCAAGAGCTCCCCTTCCACTCTCCTGTGTGGCAGAGTCCTCATAACCCCAACAAGGCTGGGCCCAGGATTCCTGGGGGGCTCGACCCCCAATCTTGTCGTGGTCACTCAGGGCAGGGGCTAGGGTGTCCCCACTCCGGGGTGCTCTCTCTGCACTGGATGCTTCCCTGACCCACTGATCATTACATAGAGTTCAAAGCAAATTCAATTGATTAAACAGAAAAAAATTAAGAAAATAAGGGAAAAAATGGGAAAGGTGAAAGGAAAACCCGTCACCCCGCTCTGTGGCACAGGGATGTCACAACCAGCATCTCTGGGATGTAAGAGAAGTTCAGTCTGTTCCTCACAAGTCCCAGGCCCCTTCTCAGCCCCTGGCCATGCTGCAGGGACGCTATGGCTCGGACACTTGCTCTGGCGGTGGCCACACGCCCTCAGGCTCTAGGTGGCAGGACCCTTCTTCCCAGTGTCGCCCCCACCTCATCGGGGTTACGATCCCCCTCCCAGTCTGGCCTGCAAGGCATCTTGGCCAGGGGCCTCTCCCACTTGTCCTGGGGACAAACAGACTCAAGGTCTTGCTTTCCCATCGGCCCTTTCCCTTTCTTTTGGTACTAGGAGATGACCAACCAAAACTCCCCACTGAATTTTAGTATGGGGCCAACAGTCCCCTAACACAAAGCTGTCCTCATGCCTAAAATATGAGCCTTCTGTGTAGCAGCTCCTATACCAACCCTCTGGCAAACCCGGCCGGAAGGACAGGAAAGGAGGTGAGTGTCCAGCTGCCAGAAAGTCTTCCTGCCCTACTCACTATGAGTAGCACCTTCCTTCTTATTAAACACACTCATTGATCGTAGTCCCACTCCTCCATTTGGCTAGGTGGGTCTACTCACGGAGTAGGTCATTGCTCAGTGCTAGGAGAGGCGTCAGATGTGTCTTACTATTTGATTGTATAGCAACTAGCACAATGGGACCCCAACCTCAGCTGGGGCCTCAAGGTGTTACTAAGGTACAAATGATTAAAAGAATAAGGACAAGAGTGAAGGAGACTAAAGGCTGACCTCACTTTATGGGACTGCTGGAAGGGGGGAAAGTGCCTAATAGATTTCGACATATGAAAGTACTAAATTATTAGAACAAGCAGGTACAGTACAAAATTGCATGGTATAAAATACATTACGTAGTGGGCTGAATTCATGAATAAATCGATCAACACTCTGGTAAGTAAAAAAGCAAAATTGTTGGAACATCATCGGCAAATATGTCAGACAAGTCATCTTCTTGAACC
>NC_048301.1:4541711-4555726 GCF_013100865.1 Trachemys scripta elegans | reverse complement strand
TGCTGCACCTTCTTTGATGACTGCCAGGCTCACAGGTGCTGGGGCTCTGAACCGCCAGGCCCGGAAGTGCCGGGGCTCTAAAATGCCAGACCCAGAGGCGCCAGGCTATGAATGGCCAAGCCTAGAGGCGCCAGGGCTCAGCCTGCCACAAATTAAGCTCTGGCACTACCCTGTGTTTAAGGTGATGTATCCCTGCACGTGTTAGTGGAGTGTCACAGGCTAACCTGATCCTCAATGGTGGTGAACAAAATCAATATGCACTTTTAACCCTCCGAAGGCAGTAGCAGCTTCATCTGGCTACATTGCAATTACTCTCATGCCTGACAGCTGCTGCTCACCTTTTTCTCTTGAATTCCCCAGGTTATTTTTCTGCTGCACCTTCTTTGATGAGCAGGTTTTGTCTTCAGTAATATTTACTCTGAGCACTGACTAGTCCCCTAACTGTTGCACTGTCTCTCCCATGAGAGACCATTTTTCTGGTCTCCTCCAGGTCACAGTTGCCTTTACTATCCATTTAGACTCAAGGTGTTTGTCTCTGAAAGCACCTTTCAAATTCTATGAATCCTAGCACCGTTTTCCTTCCATGCTTCTGCATCTCATTCATAACCCTTCACCTGGATACAAATAACTCTGGTTCCAGCTCACCTGGTTAGTCTGCATCACCTCACCCCCGAACTGCTCACATACATCCATTTATTCGTAGTCTCCTGGCTGCCTTTATGGTAATCCCCCCCCACCACCACCACTCAAGGGTTGTCAGAGGGGACTGAACCCAGGGCACAGGCCTCTCCTACTTGACGTCAAGAAGTAACACCATTCACGGGAATCAACAGTAGTCCTTTATCAATTTATATGGACCAGCCACTAGAGGGGGATATTGAGCACACACTGAACCAGAGAGTTGCGCCTTGCACATGAAACAACAGTGCAGCGCCAAGCATAATAATTCCTGCTGTTTGCTGGGACAGTAGGGCCTCTCACGCTTGCAATACGTAGTAGCTGTTTGCATATAGTGTTTCATTTAGCGGCTTCTCAAATTCAATTCCTTTGTGTGCGTGCATGCCTGCGTGCACTTTTCCCTCTGGACTCCTACCGATTTGCCCCCAAATACAGACAATTTGCTGGGTCACCGGAGCCTGGAATAGCGGTTCTGGTAGCTGCTGTTGCTCAGCAAATGCATAGTGCCTGATGGCTACTCAGATCTGCTCTTCTGAGCAGACTTTCTTTTCAGCATTTGCCTTTAGGGAGGACTACACTCAGTTTCAAACAACCAGACCTCTGTGCTCGCTAATACTAGTTGATTGTGCTACACATCCAAACACTTAGGAAAAAGTGCTCATATTTGAACCCATTAATTCTTTTTTTCATCACAAAGTCTCTTGCTAAAGACGAGACAGGCATAAATTGGTCTTGTGGTTTTACAATAGCAAATTATAACAATAAAAAAATCATTACACCGTTATTGGATGTGTCTAGGGCCACCGGTGGGCAATTGCTTGTCTTATTAACCACATTAATATCCTTTATGTAACAAATTTCCATTTCAGCAATGGTATTTTGTATACAGCATACAAAGGAAGCGGAGGAAGCAATAAAAGAAGAGAGAAGGTGTGGGCATTGAGAAACAATCCCCCAACTGAGTTTTCTAACGTACCCAAACTAGCCAGTGGCTTATGCAGCGCAGAAACCTGAGTCTGACATGGTGAATTCACCAGATTTCCCTACTCAGATGCGAAAATAATTCTAAAATATTAAAACTAATACATATCACAGCCTCCCTTCCTATTACTCAGCCATAACCCAGATAGTGATCCGCAGTCATCAGAATTTGCTTTGCTACACAGAAGTTTTGAGCTGCAGAGAGATTTCTTGTGTGAGGAATGAGAGTCAAAAGAAATGTAAATGCAATTTTGTCTGGTTAATTTTTTTTAAAGAGTAGGTATGGAATGGAAATCATTTAAAAGAAAAGCCTATTCATTTCTCCTTCTTCGACCTTCTTGTTCCATTTTTTATCTAGCATTAATGTTTTTTTGCTTCTTTTTGCTGGCTTGTTTCAGACATCTACCTCCACTTGCTCAGTGCATTCATCACTTTGGTTTGGGGTCATTCATCTCTGCTTTTCCTCCAAAAGTTAATACATGTTTAATGGCTGGGTAATGTGCAAGACAGAAATATTTGACACACTTTTGAAAGGCATTAGAATAATGCCCTTCCAAATTTATCTAGAGTTACATCTCTCATTTGTAAGGTGCTCAATGGTCTTTCAATGATCGGTCTAATGTGCTTGTAAAGTTCATTATCATCTTTGGAAAGGATATAAACCCATCTTTGGCACATTAATCAACAACTTACTGAGAGGGGATAAGGCAGAAACTTTTCTTAGGGACAGGTTATGCCATAACTGCCTGCTGCAGGCCTTCTTGTACCTTCCTCTGAAGCAGAGACCAGATAAAATGTATTATTTATGTTCCAGTTATTTATACACCGTGGGGCCCCAATGGAGGTCAGGGCCCCATTGTGCTAGGCTCTGTAAACACACACAGCAAGACAGAGACTGTGCCCCAAAACTTTGCCAATCTAAGTAAATAAAACAAACAACAGGGGTGGCAAAGGGAGTGTTATTGTACACATGGGGAACTGAGTCATAGAGAGACTAAGTAACTTGCCACAGGCCACACAGGAAGTCTGTTGCAGAGCAGGGAACTGAATCCAGATTCTTCTTGGTCTCATTTATAAAACCATCCTTCCTCTCAAATGTAGGACATTGGATTAGATGAACCACTAGTCTGATCTAAGATGGCAATTCCTATGCTCATTTCATTACAATGTTTTTATTCCTTAGGGAGTCTGGAGTTGGGAAATAGGGGGTCACTGGCTTCATAATCCAGGGCTATCTAACGTCAGCTTCCCCCCCCCCAATTTAAAAAAAAAGTTAGAAAAGAAACATTAAATGTTATTTGATTAATATCCCAAATCCATCCTATCTGAATCCCCTTACCAAGCAGCTTTAAAAGGGCCAGTTACCTGTCAATAAATGAATCGAGTCACGATCTGAGTTGAATACCTAATAGTTATTGCTTTTAAATTGTATATTCTGCAGTTGGGTAAAGTACATAGTCACAGCTGTGTCTTTAAGGCATGCAAGAAATTAGAGTAGCCCTTCAATTCCAGAACAGGAACTCGAGTGGTGCAGCTGATTCCTCATACATAAATCAAAACTGGCACTGGTTCGTCCCAGTGACGCTGGGGAAGCCACCTCCTGCCTAGGAAAGGAGCAGAATGACATCCACTTCTGAAAACTCTCCTGAGCATCAGGGCAGTAAACAGCAGTGACTCCAGGGGAACAGCACTCAGGGAAGAAGGATCATTAGAAGTGTCATAAAATTCACACATATGCTGCCTTGCTGTAGGTGCGAGGCTCTTAAGGGAACCTGTTGCAATGATTAGTTCTCCGGAGGAACACAAATGTAAACAGAAGATATTTCTACCTGTGGTGCTGTGGGAAGCGGCTATAGCTAGGAAGCCTTACATGTGGTGGTGGCCATTATTAGTACGACTGTCTGAATTCACCATTGGTCCTTCGCCCTGGGTGAATAGACCAACAGCTTTGGACCACTTGCCCGGCCGTGAGATTTAAGAATCCTGTGCCCAATCCTGTCAGTGGTCTGGGTGCAGAACTCCCCTGGAGACACACACAGCCCCTTCTGTTTGCTCCTCTTTAAGGATGGTCCTTTCCCGGTGGAAGGAAACCTGCTTCGACCTGCCAATGTTCCTTGCTATTATCCTTGCACGCTTTCCAGCTGCGGCTCCCAATCTAAATAATTATATTGCTGTATCTACATCGCAGTGAACAGTAATGGAAAGTAGGGACATTAGGGGAGATTTCTTTCGAACAGTGTCAACCAGTGGTTACGTTATGTGCAGATGTATGAAGGTTTTAATCCCTGATTTTATTTTTTATGTTCCAGAAAATGTAACAGCCTGGGTGGGGTGTCTATGTGCACTGGCACTAAAAACAAAAACAGCACAACTCCTTCTCCAAACAGGACCTGTTCTTAAGCCAAGAGCCACTTCACGCTTTCATTCTTTACAGTACGCATCCCATGCCCCTGGAGTAATTATAGCAAGGGCTTGAGAGACATGTTTCACCAACATGAAATGTGCTGGGTATTTTACAGACAGAACAAGACTGGTTCCTACCCCCAAGTGCTTATAGGCTGAACTGGTGCTTGACTCTATCTCATGCTTTCCACACGGAAGCATTACTCCCGTAGCTAGAGTTTATTGTTATGCTTCAGATAAATTCATAATAAACATTGATGATGAAGCTTTTTTTTTTTCTTGCAAAACTTCACTTATGGAATTTTTTGGATTTTCACTGAAAAAAAAAAACACATTTTTTTGAGCAACTGAACCCCACAAAAGCTTTAGCTGGTCAGGCAAAAATGGGTTTTTTTCTGATATTTTTGGTGATCTGCCTGGAAATTTTCAGTTGTAAAACCCACAGCACAGTCGTGTCGTTTGTTTTTTTTAATGCGAAACCTGATTTTTTGGGTGGGAGGAGGGATTGTGGTTTTTTTGAAACCGGACATTTCCTGAGAATTTCCGTTTGGAAGAAAAAGTCATTTTTCATCAGACATTTCAGGTGAGATTTTGTTCCAGGTCTAATAATAATGATTTAATTAATAAAAAGAGCTACAGAGAGTGTGACCTGGTGAATGCTCTCAGTGTACACGCAGCCAGCATCACCCAGAGGGAGAAATCATAGACTATCAGGGTTGGAAGAGACCTCAGGAGGTCATCTAGTCCAACCCCCTGCTAAAAGCAGGACCAACCTCAACTAAATCATCCCAGCCAGGGCTTTGTCAAGACTGACCTTAAAAACTTCTAAGGAAGGAGATTCCACCACCACCCTCTTTGGAACCCCCCTTCAGGTAGTTGAAAGCAGCTATCGAATCCCTCCTCATTCTTCTCTTCTTCAGACTAAACAATCCCAGTTCCCTCAGCCTCTCCTCATAAGTCATGTGCTCCAGACCCCTAATCATTTTTGTTGCCCTCCGCTGGACTCTCTCCAATTTTTCCACATCCTTCTTGTAGAGTGAGGCCCAAAACTGGACACACTACTCCAGATGAGGCCTCGCTAGTGTCGAATAGATGGGAATGATCACGTCCTTCCATCTGCTGGCAATGCCCTTACTTATACAGCCCAAAATGCCGTTAACCTCCTTGGCAACAAGGGCACACTGTTGACTCATATCCAGCTTCTCGTCCACTGTAACCCCTAGGTCCTTTTCTGCAGAACTGCTGCCTAGCCACTCGGTCCCTAGTCTGTAGCAGTGCATGGGATTCTTCCGTCCTAAGTGCAGGACTCTGCACTTGTCCTTGTTGAACCTCATCAGATTTCTTTTGGCTCAATCCTCTAATTTCTCTAGGTCCCTTAGGTCCCTCTGTATCCTATCCCTACCTTCCAGCGTATCTACCACTCCTCCTAGTTTAGTGTCACCTGCAAACTTGCTGAGAGTGCAGTCCACGCCATCCTCCAGATCATTAATGAAAATATTGAACAAAACCAGCCCCAGAACCGACCCTTGGGGCATTCCGCTTGATACCGGCTGCCAACAAGACATGGAGCCACTGATCACTACCCATTGAGCCTGCTTTCTATCCATCTTATAGTCCATTCATCCAGCCCATACTTCTTTAACTTACCAGCAAGAATAAGGTGGGAGACCATATCAAAAGCTTTGCTAAAGTCAAGGAATAACACGTCCACTGCTTTCCCCTCATCCACAGAGCCAGTTATCTCATCATAGAAGGCAATTAGGTTAATCGGGCATGACTTGCCCTTGGTGAATCCATGCTGACTGTTCCTGATCACTTTCCTCTCCTCGAAGTGCTTCAGAATTGATTCCTTGAGGACCTGCTCCATGATTTTTTCCAGGTACTGAGGTGAGGCTGACTGGCCTGTAGTTCCCCAGATCCTCTTTCTTCCCTTTTTTAAAGATGGGCACTACATTAGCCTTTTTTCCAGTCATCCGGGACCTCCCCCAATCATCATGAGTTTTCAAAGATAATGGCCAATGGCTCTGCAATCTGATCCGCCAACTCCTTTAGCACCCTCGGATACAGCGCATCCGGCCCCATGGACTTGTGCTCGTTCAGCTTTTCTAAATAGTCCTGAGCCACTTCTTTCTCCACAGAGGGCTGGTCACCTCCTCCCCATGCTGTGCTGCCCAGTGCAGCAGTCTGGGAGCTGACCTTGTTTGTGAAGACAGAGGCAAAAAAAGCATTGAGTACATTAGCTTCTTCCACATCCTCGGTCACTAGGTTGCCTCCCTCATTCAGTAAGGGGCCCACACTTTTCTTGACCTTCTTCTTGTTGCTAACATACCTGAAGAAACCCTTCTTGTTACTCTTAACATCCCTTGCCAGCTGCAACTCCAAGTGTGATTTGGCCTTCCTGATTTCACTCCTGCATGCCTAAGCTATATTTTTAAACTCCTCCCTGGTCATTTGTCCAATCTTCCACTTCTTGTAAAAAAGTAACACAGTAAATCAGTAGGAGAGGTGGAATTAGAGGTGGAGTTCCTGGCTCATTTTCCCCATTCTCAGTCCATTTGACCACATTCCCCTTATAATATTAGCATTATGTTTATTCATATGTATTTACTGTGGGTAACAGTATGTTGTTATCTTTTAATGTGAAAAGTGCATTCAATCTATTTAGCTATACGCATTAAGCATTTGCCATTGCATAGTCAGCTGCCCACTGAGAAACTCAAGTTGTTGTGCACTAAATAAGTCTTAACTAGCCTTTTCTTTTCATTTATTTTCAAAACATTTGGAGGTCACTTGTTCCTTCTCAAGAAAATATCAGTTATCCTCTCTCTAAAGTTTCTCTCTGTGTGCAGGGAATATATTGTTTTAGATGTATATCTGGGAGAAGAATAAATCTTAGAATTGACAAACACATCAATACCTGTACAAAGTTCCATGCAAAAGAATTTGATTTAAAAGATGGAGATCGAATGGCAACAAAGATTTCTAGGTCTGTAAATTATGAATATTTCATGGTTTATGATTGGAGATCTGGAATGTTTATTTTAAAGGGACAACGAGGAGTAGTTTAGGCTAATCTTGCTCTGTGTTAACTAAGGGTACATCTACACTACAGCGGGGAGTCGATTTAAGATACGCAAATTCAGCTACGTGAATAGCGTAGCTGAATTCGACGTATTACAGCTGACTTACCCCGTTGTGAGGACGGCGGCAAAATCGACTTCTGCCGCTTTTTGTCGGCGGCGCTTACTACCACCTCCGCTGGTGGAGTTAGAGCGCCGATTCGGGGATCGATTGTCGCGTCCCGACGGGACGCGATAAATCGATCCCCGAGAGGTCGATTTCTACCCGCCGATTCAGGCGGGTAGTATAGACCAGGCCTAAGGATTTAGCTATACATGAAAATCGATCCAGAATAAGTGCAAATTTAAAGTGGATTAACAATACTTGATTAACTCCATGTGTGGATGTTCTTATTCTGGTATAAGATTACCTTATTCCAAATTAGTTTAGTCCACTTTTGGATTGAGTTGATTCAGAATAAGGTACTCTTGTTCTGGAATAAGAGCATTCACACATGGGATTAACCAGGAATAATTCCCCATGTAGACAAGCCCTAATTCTTGAAATTGCCAGTGAAGGTTCATTCAAGCTGTCTGCACATGAGTTAGGCCCTGATCCTGCCAGATGGTCTGTACAGACAAACCCCAGCACCCATGTGGAGCCCCACTGATATCAACGATCCTCAGCAGAGGCATCATGTTTTTTATTATTTGTATTAACTTTGTACCTAGCAACCCATCATGGACCCGGATTCCATTGTCTTCGATGTTGCACAAACACACTACAAAAATACAGTCCCCTCCCCAAAGTGCTTCCAATCCAAGTGTAGGACAACAGCTGGGTACAGACAGATTGGCTGGGAAAGACAAGGAAACAGTATTGGTCAGCATGATAGCCTCTCATCTCAATGCATCAGCAGCCAACATGTTTTTTGTAGGCATCATGGCAAGGGAGAGTTCTGAGGAGGGATGTGAAAGAGAACAATGAGCTGAATTTGTGATGTTTATGGGGAGCTCCTCCCAAGTGTGAGGGGCAGCATGGGAGAAAGCGAAAATGTAACCAGTGGGTGATGGAGGCTGACATGGACTGATAAGAGGTGTGAATTGACCTACATTCCTAGATTCTAAGGTCAGAAAGGACCATTGTGATCATTAGTCTGACCTCCTGTATAGCACAGGCCAGAGAACTGCCCCAAAATAATTCCTAGAGCCGAGCTTTTAGAAAAAAACCCATCAATTCTTGATCTAAAAACTGGCAGTGATGGAGAATGCACCACATCCCTTGGTAAATTGTTCCACTGGTTAACGTCTCCAACGGATGATAGGTAGGATGGGACTGACTGTGAAGGGCCTTGAAAGTGAAAGACAAGCAGCTTATGTTTGATGCAATAGCGAAGGAGGAGTACGTGGAGGGATGCAAAAGTATGTTCCAAGTGACAGGAGAGGAGAAGGATCTTTGCAGCAGCATTCTGAATGGGTGCGAGCAGGGCAAGATGGTATTTGTCAAGGTCAGAAAGAAAGATGTTGCAGTAATTGAGACGCAAACTGAGGAGAGCCTGGCCAAGAGTGATAGTTGTGTATATGGGCAGGCAAGGCCATTTCTTAGTATTGCGATGTAGAAAGAAGCTGTGAGACTTAGACATAGCCGGATGTGAGGACCTGGAGAGAGATCTGAGTCGAAGATGATGTCCAGGTTACAGGCAGGATGGTGATGTTGCCCACAGTGATCGAGAAAAAGATAGTGGGAAGGGTTTGGGAAATTTAAGAGCTCTGTTTTAGCCATGTTGAGCTTGATCTGGCAGCTAGACATAAACAAGGCGATATTTGAGAGACAGGCTGAGGTTTGAGTTGGGACAGAAGGAGACGGGGCTAGAGCAGAGAGATAGATCTGTGCATCATCAGCATAGAGATGGTAGTTGAATTTATGTTTGCAGATGAGATTATCCAGAGATAAGGTGTAGATGGAGAAGAGAAGGGGACCAAGGTCAGGGCCCGGTGGAACCCCCACAGAAAGCTGGAGGGGCATGAGGATCCTCCGAAGGGTCCACTGAAGAAGTGACTACAGGAGAAAACCAGGAGAGAAGAGAGACACAGAAGCCAAGGGAGGACAAGATTTCAGGAAGAAGAGCATGATCAATGGTGTTGAAGGCCACTAACAGGTCAAGGGGGATAAAGATGGAGTACACTGCCTGCATAACCTAATAGACTCTCTGTGGGCTTGATTTTCCTCTCAGCTAGACCAATGGAACTCAGGGGCAAGAGGGTCAAAGGTGGAGGAGAGTGAAGCATGAAGAAAATCAACACAAATAGAGATGGAAGAAAGGGTGGAGAGGGCAGAGAGCAGACGAGATGTCATCAGCACTGATGGACTGGATGTCACTGAAAAGGCGAGTGACAGGGTTTGAAGGGGGGGGTGCTGATGGGTGATGTTGAAGATGACCAGGGGATGTTCAGAGAAGCGGGGAACTCAGCAACAGAGAGAGCAGGGCTTGGGGGAAGATCAGGTCAAGTGTGTAGCCCTTTTGGTGACTGGTAGAGATGAATCAGTGCTGCTCATTGAATAAAGAGATGAGGGCAAGGAAATGTGCAGCTAAGGGTTCAAATGGGGCATCAACATGGAAGCTGAAGTCTCTGAAAATGAGTATGGTTGATTGTGAGGAGAGGAACAGAGAGCCAGGAATTGTGATCAGAAAGGAAGGCTGATGGGGAGGAGTTGTTGAGACAGTAGATAACAGAAAAGAGGAAGGAGAGAGGAAAGTAGAGTCAGAAGGAGGTTCATCTCAGCTTGGGGGATCCTACTGCAGTTAGTCTGGGAGTTAGGGGAGGATCTGACTTTCTGGATTTACTAATTAGTCCATTTGGCTTTAGGTAATTGCTTGGCCAAAATGGATGAACGTTTTGTGGGTTTATTTTGAGTTTTTCAAAATGCCTATCCAGAAGCACTAGGTGCTCATAACTGAAGTGAAAATAACGTCAAGTATGAAATTGACTTAGAAGCTTCAAATTTGGATATTCGGTGCCAGCTCAAAGACACATGAAAATTGTTTAGATTAAACTTCAAATACTGGGATCTGCAAAGCAAGTGCTGACCCTTAGCTACAGGGATGCTATTTAGCATAGCCCTGAGAACGGAGAAGAGGCGAATCATGGTGAAGGCTACAATTTAGTCACAGGTATTTTTAGTAAAAGTCATGGACAGGTTACGGGAAATAAACAAAAAGTCACGGCCAGTGACCTGTTGTAGCGGTGCGGTCACCCTGCTCCAGCCCTGAAAGGGTTAAAAGCCAGCCCTGGGAGAGGGCTGGGGCTGAGAGCCAATAGGAAAAGGCTGGGAGGCAGCCAATCAGGGCCAGGCTGGGCCCTATAAAAGAGCTGCAAAATAAAGAGTCTCACTCCAGCCTTGGAGTGGGAAGGACCTAGCTACCTGCAGGAGCAGAGGATACCTGAAGCAGAGCAGTGCTGGGGAAGGGCAGGCAGAGCTGGGAAGTTCGGGCCAGGCGAGTCGAGTCCCCAGGCTGAGGCCTTGCTGAAGGCCAAAGGTGGTACTGGGGCTGCAGGGAGACAGCCGGGCCTAGAAAGGCAGCGGGTCCAACCCCCTGTCCAGTGATGAGTGGCCATTAGAGATGCAGTCTGCCCCAGTGAGTGGGGGCTAGATGACGACTGGTTGTAGCCACTGAGGCAAGGTGGGCTTACAAGGTTGGTGGTTTCCCTGGGAGGGGAGACCCAGAGTGTGGGGGTACGGCTGTGGGCAGAACCCCAAGGGAAAGGGACACCGGGATCCGGGAGGGACACGGGGGCCTGAGGCAGGAGAGACACTGTCCAGCAGGAGGCGCTCCGAGTACTGGAATCGAGCTAATTCCCAGAAGACCAGCAGGAGGTGCTGCAGCGGTGTATCTGCGATCTGCTACACCTGTCCATGACTTTTACTAAAAATACCTGTGACTAAATCTTCGGTGCTGACAGTGGGCAGGCGGGGCAGGGCATCGCTGCTGCTCCTGGACTGCTGCTCCCGGACTGCTGCTCCCAGACTGCTACTCTGGGGCAGCACCTGGGATCAGGTGCCTGGGGCCACCCAAGCAGCGGCTGGTCCTAGAGCTGCCCCAGCTTCTCAGGCGGAACCTGGGGTCCGCTGCGCCAGCCACTGCAGCTATGGAAGTTGTGGAGGTCCCAGAAAGTCACGGAATCTGTGACTTCCGTGACCTCTGTGAAAGACTTGCAGCCTTAATCTTGGTCCAGTGTGTGGACAGTGTTTTAGAGAAGGCTGAGATCATTATTTTGCTTAACTTCCATACCAGGCTTTCAAAGGGTTTGTTGTCTTTTTGCCTTTCCAGATTTGATCTAGCAATAATAAACAGTCTGTAGTTGCAGTTGTACATAATCATATGTGAATGTCTGTCCAGGCTCTGATCATCTTCCCAAAATTATGGTTCCCCATCTTATTATTCATTTAGCACATCCGCAAGGACGTTATAGCAAAATGCATATTTCGCAGAGCCTATGTGTGGCATACAACCACCATACACTGTATAATAATGACTGAATAATATACACGGTCTGCATCACCTTGTTCTTGTTACTTGATTGTTGGTCTGGCATCTCATGGTCATGAACTAGATGGTCCATGGACATGTGGAACTCCACAGAATCATTTTCCATCCATCATCTTTATGTTGTTTAAAACATTTTTTGCTTCTTTATTAAGATGCACATCCTTAAGTTGCCACACCATAAAAATGTACCTCACAAGCTTATTGTTCAGTTTATGATCAATAAAATCAGAACTTCTATCTTGTATTTAATTAATACTGGCATCGTGAGCCCTATTGAAAACTGAATATTTATTATCATTGGTCATTTCATTTACAGTAATGTTTCTGGTGTTTGCCATGCTGTACGTTGAAAATACTTCAGATACCACAGTCAAGATTAATACAGTGGGGTAGTGAACATCCATTGTTACTGGTATCCAAGTTCATTTCTAATCCCATGCTATTAGCTGCATACATTGGGTGAAATTCTTGCTTGGGAGCTTTGTTATTAACTTCGATGGGGCCAGGATATTTATCCAGTGATCGTAAGATTGTTTTTTTTAATTATTCAGGTATTTCATCAGCAGAAGTACAGTAAACATTCAGAAAAGGGCACATCTCAGGTTGTCTGGTAATTTTCAGTATTTCCGAAATACTCGTCCCATCTATAGGCACTGCCGGGTCTAATCCCTCCAAGGAGTAGTTGGCATTTGGAAACTGGGATGCCTCAGGGTAATGTTAGCTAATCCGTGTTGTCTAGTTCTGTGATCTAGTTTCCAGAAGTGCCACATTTAAGGGTGATATTTCTAGGAAGGATAACAGCTAACATGATGGTGCTTATCTGTCCAGATATGCACTTGGTGCAAAGCTCACTTAAGTAAAAAGAATCTTTCCATTTACTTCGACAGACATGAGGTGAGGAAGGCATAATACTAATTGATTTCAAATTCCCCAGGATTAAAGGCAACTGAACTTCACCCAGGCAGTTCACCTAGGCTCCAGCCCTGAAAACACTTGAGCCCAAGAGTGACTCACTGAAGTCACTGGAACTAGTCATGTCAGTGAAGTTACACATGGGGTAGATGAGATCCGGGCCTAGTCTGTAACCAAGAGAAGGAAAATAACCTTCCCTGTTCATCATTCTAACACTCTCCATAAATAATACTTCCAAAGGTTTCATGCAATCAAGTTATATCAATCTTAATTTCTTAAGAGATCAGACAGGAAAGGTTAAAAAAAAAATAAGAAGAATAAAACAGATGTGGGGGAATAGAGTGTTCTTTAAAGATGGTTGATTATCAAAAGCTACCTTTATTTATATTTAATTGTTGTAATAAATGCAGGACTGCCAGACTGGAAATAGAGAGTATCCTTCTACATCTTCAGTTTGAATCGCCCAAGTACCCTTAGAAATGACATTTTTCATCCTACAGTGCTTTGCTGGGCAAAAATGTTAAAATAAATAAATGTGTTATGCCAGACAGTGTCATTAACTGTCATAAATCATCAGGCTTTCTGGCTGAGAACTAAGAGCAGTAGGTAATATTCCATAACTCTAATTTATAAAAAGCTCTAAATGCTATTAGTCTCTTGTAAATGACTCTATTGACACAAAAGACTTGGAGTGTAAAATAAAGAAAATAAGACTAATAGATGGTAGAGCAAGCCCTAAAGAGTCATAAAATGGCAAAGGAGTTCACATGTCGGTTAGACCTTCCAAAGCTGAAAAATATCAGTGGATTAAATTTCATTTCTCGGTCCTTTGCTTTAGCCAGTGTTAAACGACCTCTCATTTTTCCAGAACCTGCGTATTTAATACAAACCGTTAGTAATCGTGACAGCAACGCTGATGCCCCAACAACAATCAGAGCCCCGTGGCGGTGAGCACCATGTACAGGTGTAGTAAGAACAAATCCCTGCCCCCAAGAGCTTGCAGTCCAACGAGGTAGGACAGACAGGGAGGGAGACAGGCAGGACTGCTATGTTCATTTTACAGATGGAGAACTGAGGCTCAGAGAGATTAAGGCCTTGATCCCTAAAGGCGTTTAGATGAGAGTTTGGCACTGTGATGGGGCATGTAGACCCCACGCTGGGACAGAAGCGGTTTAGGAGCAGTTATGGGCCTAAGTGAATCCACCCTGTTACACCTGCAGAGTCTGCTCTGGCTGGAGGGGGCAGAGTTTAAAGGCAGCCAGATGGCCCAGAAGTGGTGGGGAGAAGAGGTGGATGAGGAAAGTCCTCTCTTGGGAGGTCCTGAGTCTGCGCTGCAAGGGAGGGACCTGCACGCGGTAGCTACCCTAGGCCCTGTGTGGGGGTGGTGGGGACAGGCAGGGAAGAGATGCAGGTGACAGGTAGCTGGGGGGGG